>NW_026871680.1:0-62355 GCF_028564815.1 Eubalaena glacialis | reverse complement strand
AGGGTAGTTTAGGGTTAGGGTTAGGGTTAGGGTTAGTGTTAGGGTTAGGGTACGGCTTAGGGTATGGGATAGGGTACGGGTGAGGGTACGGCGTAGGGTAGGGGTTAGGGTTAGGGTTAGGGTTAGGGTTAGGGTTAGGGTACGGCTTAGGGTACGGGTGAGGGTACGGGTGAGGGTACTGCGTAGGGTATTGGTTAGGGTTAGGGTACGGCTTAGGATACGGGTTAGGGTACGGGTTAGGGTACGGCGTAGGGTAGGGGTTAGGGTTAGGGTTAGGGTTAGGGTTAGGGTTAGGGTACGGCTTAGGGTACGGGTTAGGGTACAGGTGAGGGTACGGCGTAGGGTATAGGTTAGGGTTAGGGTTAGGGTTAGGGTACGGCTTAGGATACGGGTTAGGGTACGGGTGAGGGTACGGCGTAGCGTATGGGTTAGGGTTAGGGTTAGGGTTAGGGTACGGCTTAGGGTACGGGTTAGGGTACGGGTGAGGGTACGGCGTAGGGTATGGGTTAGGGTTAGGGTTAGGGTTAGGGTTAGTTTTAGGGTTAGGGATTGGTTTAGGGTACGGGTTAGGACTAGCGTACGTGTTAGGGTTAGGGTTTGGGTTAGGGTTAGGGTACGCGTTAGGGTTAGGGTATGGGTTAGGGTTAGGGTACACGTTAGGATTAGGGTATTTATTAAACCTATCCCACTCTCTAGATACCACTTAGCACGTAAAGGAATATTATTTGGGGTCCAGCCATGGAGAAGATTTTAGTCACTAGGATAAGATAAAGAATAAACACATTATAAAAAAATCACATTAGGATTTTCTTTTTAACCTGTTCCTTAAAACACTAGTGCTTAGGAAATCTAATGGAGGCAAAAGCAGTCAAGGGTAGTTTAGGGTTAGGGTTAGGGTTAGGGTTAGTGTTAGGGTTAGGGTACGGCTTAGGGTATGGGATAGGGTACGGGTGAGGGTACGGCGTAGGGTAGGGGTTAGGGTTAGGGTTAGGGTTAGGGTTAGGGTTAGGGTACGGCTTAGGGTACGGGTGAGGGTACGGGTGAGGGTACTGCGTAGGGTATTGGTTAGGGTTAGGGTACGGCTTAGGATACGGGTTAGGGTACGGGTTAGGGTACGGCGTAGGGTAGGGGTTAGGGTTAGGGTTAGGGTTAGGGTTAGGGTTAGGGTACGGCTTAGGGTACGGGTTAGGGTACAGGTGAGGGTACGGCGTAGGGTATAGGTTAGGGTTAGGGTTAGGGTTAGGGTACGGCTTAGGATACGGGTTAGGGTACGGGTGAGGGTACGGCGTAGCGTATGGGTTAGGGTTAGGGTTAGGGTTAGGGTACGGCTTAGGGTACGGGTTAGGGTACGGGTGAGGGTACGGCGTAGGGTATGGGTTAGGGTTAGGGTTAGGGTTAGGGTTAGTTTTAGGGTTAGGGATTGGTTTAGGGTACGGGTTAGGACTAGCGTACGTGTTAGGGTTAGGGTTTGGGTTAGGGTTAGGGTACGCGTTAGGGTTAGGGTATGGGTTAGGGTTAGGGTACACGTTAGGATTAGGGTATTTATTAAACCTATCCCACTCTCTAGATACCACTTAGCACGTAAAGGAATATTATTTGGGGTCCAGCCATGGAGAAGATTTTAGTCACTAGGATAAGATAAAGAATAAACACATTATAAAAAAATCACATTAGGATTTTCTTTTTAACCTGTTCCTTAAAACACTAGTGCTTAGGAAATCTAATGGAGGCAAAAGCAGTCAAGGGTAGTTTAGGGTTAGGGTTAGGGTTAGGGTTAGTGTTAGGGTTAGGGTACGGCTTAGGGTATGGGATAGGGTACGGGTGAGGGTACGGCGTAGGGTAGGGGTTAGGGTTAGGGTTAGGGTTAGGGTTAGGGTTAGGGTACGGCTTAGGGTACGGGTGAGGGTACGGGTGAGGGTACTGCGTAGGGTATTGGTTAGGGTTAGGGTACGGCTTAGGATACGGGTTAGGGTACGGGTTAGGGTACGGCGTAGGGTAGGGGTTAGGGTTAGGGTTAGGGTTAGGGTTAGGGTTAGGGTACGGCTTAGGGTACGGGTTAGGGTACAGGTGAGGGTACGGCGTAGGGTATAGGTTAGGGTTAGGGTTAGGGTTAGGGTACGGCTTAGGATACGGGTTAGGGTACGGGTGAGGGTACGGCGTAGCGTATGGGTTAGGGTTAGGGTTAGGGTTAGGGTACGGCTTAGGGTACGGGTTAGGGTACGGGTGAGGGTACGGCGTAGGGTATGGGTTAGGGTTAGGGTTAGGGTTAGGGTTAGTTTTAGGGTTAGGGATTGGTTTAGGGTACGGGTTAGGACTAGCGTACGTGTTAGGGTTAGGGTTTGGGTTAGGGTTAGGGTACGCGTTAGGGTTAGGGTATGGGTTAGGGTTAGGGTACACGTTAGGATTAGGGTATTTATTAAACCTATCCCACTCTCTAGATACCACTTAGCACGTAAAGGAATATTATTTGGGGTCCAGCCATGGAGAAGATTTTAGTCACTAGGATAAGATAAAGAATAAACACATTATAAAAAAATCACATTAGGATTTTCTTTTTAACCTGTTCCTTAAAACACTAGTGCTTAGGAAATCTAATGGAGGCAAAAGCAGTCAAGGGTAGTTTAGGGTTAGGGTTAGGGTTAGGGTTAGTGTTAGGGTTAGGGTACGGCTTAGGGTATGGGATAGGGTACGGGTGAGGGTACGGCGTAGGGTAGGGGTTAGGGTTAGGGTTAGGGTTAGGGTTAGGGTTAGGGTACGGCTTAGGGTACGGGTGAGGGTACGGGTGAGGGTACTGCGTAGGGTATTGGTTAGGGTTAGGGTACGGCTTAGGATACGGGTTAGGGTACGGGTTAGGGTACGGCGTAGGGTAGGGGTTAGGGTTAGGGTTAGGGTTAGGGTTAGGGTTAGGGTACGGCTTAGGGTACGGGTTAGGGTACAGGTGAGGGTACGGCGTAGGGTATAGGTTAGGGTTAGGGTTAGGGTTAGGGTACGGCTTAGGATACGGGTTAGGGTACGGGTGAGGGTACGGCGTAGCGTATGGGTTAGGGTTAGGGTTAGGGTTAGGGTACGGCTTAGGGTACGGGTTAGGGTACGGGTGAGGGTACGGCGTAGGGTATGGGTTAGGGTTAGGGTTAGGGTTAGGGTTAGTTTTAGGGTTAGGGATTGGTTTAGGGTACGGGTTAGGACTAGCGTACGTGTTAGGGTTAGGGTTTGGGTTAGGGTTAGGGTACGCGTTAGGGTTAGGGTATGGGTTAGGGTTAGGGTACACGTTAGGATTAGGGTATTTATTAAACCTATCCCACTCTCTAGATACCACTTAGCACGTAAAGGAATATTATTTGGGGTCCAGCCATGGAGAAGATTTTAGTCACTAGGATAAGATAAAGAATAAACACATTATAAAAAAATCACATTAGGATTTTCTTTTTAACCTGTTCCTTAAAACACTAGTGCTTAGGAAATCTAATGGAGGCAAAAGCAGTCAAGGGTAGTTTAGGGTTAGGGTTAGGGTTAGGGTTAGTGTTAGGGTTAGGGTACGGCTTAGGGTATGGGATAGGGTACGGGTGAGGGTACGGCGTAGGGTAGGGGTTAGGGTTAGGGTTAGGGTTAGGGTTAGGGTTAGGGTACGGCTTAGGGTACGGGTGAGGGTACGGGTGAGGGTACTGCGTAGGGTATTGGTTAGGGTTAGGGTACGGCTTAGGATACGGGTTAGGGTACGGGTTAGGGTACGGCGTAGGGTAGGGGTTAGGGTTAGGGTTAGGGTTAGGGTTAGGGTTAGGGTACGGCTTAGGGTACGGGTTAGGGTACAGGTGAGGGTACGGCGTAGGGTATAGGTTAGGGTTAGGGTTAGGGTTAGGGTACGGCTTAGGATACGGGTTAGGGTACGGGTGAGGGTACGGCGTAGCGTATGGGTTAGGGTTAGGGTTAGGGTTAGGGTACGGCTTAGGGTACGGGTTAGGGTACGGGTGAGGGTACGGCGTAGGGTATGGGTTAGGGTTAGGGTTAGGGTTAGGGTTAGTTTTAGGGTTAGGGATTGGTTTAGGGTACGGGTTAGGACTAGCGTACGTGTTAGGGTTAGGGTTTGGGTTAGGGTTAGGGTACGCGTTAGGGTTAGGGTATGGGTTAGGGTTAGGGTACACGTTAGGATTAGGGTATTTATTAAACCTATCCCACTCTCTAGATACCACTTAGCACGTAAAGGAATATTATTTGGGGTCCAGCCATGGAGAAGATTTTAGTCACTAGGATAAGATAAAGAATAAACACATTATAAAAAAATCACATTAGGATTTTCTTTTTAACCTGTTCCTTAAAACACTAGTGCTTAGGAAATCTAATGGAGGCAAAAGCAGTCAAGGGTAGTTTAGGGTTAGGGTTAGGGTTAGGGTTAGTGTTAGGGTTAGGGTACGGCTTAGGGTATGGGATAGGGTACGGGTGAGGGTACGGCGTAGGGTAGGGGTTAGGGTTAGGGTTAGGGTTAGGGTTAGGGTTAGGGTACGGCTTAGGGTACGGGTGAGGGTACGGGTGAGGGTACTGCGTAGGGTATTGGTTAGGGTTAGGGTACGGCTTAGGATACGGGTTAGGGTACGGGTTAGGGTACGGCGTAGGGTAGGGGTTAGGGTTAGGGTTAGGGTTAGGGTTAGGGTTAGGGTACGGCTTAGGGTACGGGTTAGGGTACAGGTGAGGGTACGGCGTAGGGTATAGGTTAGGGTTAGGGTTAGGGTTAGGGTACGGCTTAGGATACGGGTTAGGGTACGGGTGAGGGTACGGCGTAGCGTATGGGTTAGGGTTAGGGTTAGGGTTAGGGTACGGCTTAGGGTACGGGTTAGGGTACGGGTGAGGGTACGGCGTAGGGTATGGGTTAGGGTTAGGGTTAGGGTTAGGGTTAGTTTTAGGGTTAGGGATTGGTTTAGGGTACGGGTTAGGACTAGCGTACGTGTTAGGGTTAGGGTTTGGGTTAGGGTTAGGGTACGCGTTAGGGTTAGGGTATGGGTTAGGGTTAGGGTACACGTTAGGATTAGGGTATTTATTAAACCTATCCCACTCTCTAGATACCACTTAGCACGTAAAGGAATATTATTTGGGGTCCAGCCATGGAGAAGATTTTAGTCACTAGGATAAGATAAAGAATAAACACATTATAAAAAAATCACATTAGGATTTTCTTTTTAACCTGTTCCTTAAAACACTAGTGCTTAGGAAATCTAATGGAGGCAAAAGCAGTCAAGGGTAGTTTAGGGTTAGGGTTAGGGTTAGGGTTAGTGTTAGGGTTAGGGTACGGCTTAGGGTATGGGATAGGGTACGGGTGAGGGTACGGCGTAGGGTAGGGGTTAGGGTTAGGGTTAGGGTTAGGGTTAGGGTTAGGGTACGGCTTAGGGTACGGGTGAGGGTACGGGTGAGGGTACTGCGTAGGGTATTGGTTAGGGTTAGGGTACGGCTTAGGATACGGGTTAGGGTACGGGTTAGGGTACGGCGTAGGGTAGGGGTTAGGGTTAGGGTTAGGGTTAGGGTTAGGGTTAGGGTACGGCTTAGGGTACGGGTTAGGGTACAGGTGAGGGTACGGCGTAGGGTATAGGTTAGGGTTAGGGTTAGGGTTAGGGTACGGCTTAGGATACGGGTTAGGGTACGGGTGAGGGTACGGCGTAGCGTATGGGTTAGGGTTAGGGTTAGGGTTAGGGTACGGCTTAGGGTACGGGTTAGGGTACGGGTGAGGGTACGGCGTAGGGTATGGGTTAGGGTTAGGGTTAGGGTTAGGGTTAGTTTTAGGGTTAGGGATTGGTTTAGGGTACGGGTTAGGACTAGCGTACGTGTTAGGGTTAGGGTTTGGGTTAGGGTTAGGGTACGCGTTAGGGTTAGGGTATGGGTTAGGGTTAGGGTACACGTTAGGATTAGGGTATTTATTAAACCTATCCCACTCTCTAGATACCACTTAGCACGTAAAGGAATATTATTTGGGGTCCAGCCATGGAGAAGATTTTAGTCACTAGGATAAGATAAAGAATAAACACATTATAAAAAAATCACATTAGGATTTTCTTTTTAACCTGTTCCTTAAAACACTAGTGCTTAGGAAATCTAATGGAGGCAAAAGCAGTCAAGGGTAGTTTAGGGTTAGGGTTAGGGTTAGGGTTAGTGTTAGGGTTAGGGTACGGCTTAGGGTATGGGATAGGGTACGGGTGAGGGTACGGCGTAGGGTAGGGGTTAGGGTTAGGGTTAGGGTTAGGGTTAGGGTTAGGGTACGGCTTAGGGTACGGGTGAGGGTACGGGTGAGGGTACTGCGTAGGGTATTGGTTAGGGTTAGGGTACGGCTTAGGATACGGGTTAGGGTACGGGTTAGGGTACGGCGTAGGGTAGGGGTTAGGGTTAGGGTTAGGGTTAGGGTTAGGGTTAGGGTACGGCTTAGGGTACGGGTTAGGGTACAGGTGAGGGTACGGCGTAGGGTATAGGTTAGGGTTAGGGTTAGGGTTAGGGTACGGCTTAGGATACGGGTTAGGGTACGGGTGAGGGTACGGCGTAGCGTATGGGTTAGGGTTAGGGTTAGGGTTAGGGTACGGCTTAGGGTACGGGTTAGGGTACGGGTGAGGGTACGGCGTAGGGTATGGGTTAGGGTTAGGGTTAGGGTTAGGGTTAGTTTTAGGGTTAGGGATTGGTTTAGGGTACGGGTTAGGACTAGCGTACGTGTTAGGGTTAGGGTTTGGGTTAGGGTTAGGGTACGCGTTAGGGTTAGGGTATGGGTTAGGGTTAGGGTACACGTTAGGATTAGGGTATTTATTAAACCTATCCCACTCTCTAGATACCACTTAGCACGTAAAGGAATATTATTTGGGGTCCAGCCATGGAGAAGATTTTAGTCACTAGGATAAGATAAAGAATAAACACATTATAAAAAAATCACATTAGGATTTTCTTTTTAACCTGTTCCTTAAAACACTAGTGCTTAGGAAATCTAATGGAGGCAAAAGCAGTCAAGGGTAGTTTAGGGTTAGGGTTAGGGTTAGGGTTAGTGTTAGGGTTAGGGTACGGCTTAGGGTATGGGATAGGGTACGGGTGAGGGTACGGCGTAGGGTAGGGGTTAGGGTTAGGGTTAGGGTTAGGGTTAGGGTTAGGGTACGGCTTAGGGTACGGGTGAGGGTACGGGTGAGGGTACTGCGTAGGGTATTGGTTAGGGTTAGGGTACGGCTTAGGATACGGGTTAGGGTACGGGTTAGGGTACGGCGTAGGGTAGGGGTTAGGGTTAGGGTTAGGGTTAGGGTTAGGGTTAGGGTACGGCTTAGGGTACGGGTTAGGGTACAGGTGAGGGTACGGCGTAGGGTATAGGTTAGGGTTAGGGTTAGGGTTAGGGTACGGCTTAGGATACGGGTTAGGGTACGGGTGAGGGTACGGCGTAGCGTATGGGTTAGGGTTAGGGTTAGGGTTAGGGTACGGCTTAGGGTACGGGTTAGGGTACGGGTGAGGGTACGGCGTAGGGTATGGGTTAGGGTTAGGGTTAGGGTTAGGGTTAGTTTTAGGGTTAGGGATTGGTTTAGGGTACGGGTTAGGACTAGCGTACGTGTTAGGGTTAGGGTTTGGGTTAGGGTTAGGGTACGCGTTAGGGTTAGGGTATGGGTTAGGGTTAGGGTACACGTTAGGATTAGGGTATTTATTAAACCTATCCCACTCTCTAGATACCACTTAGCACGTAAAGGAATATTATTTGGGGTCCAGCCATGGAGAAGATTTTAGTCACTAGGATAAGATAAAGAATAAACACATTATAAAAAAATCACATTAGGATTTTCTTTTTAACCTGTTCCTTAAAACACTAGTGCTTAGGAAATCTAATGGAGGCAAAAGCAGTCAAGGGTAGTTTAGGGTTAGGGTTAGGGTTAGGGTTAGTGTTAGGGTTAGGGTACGGCTTAGGGTATGGGATAGGGTACGGGTGAGGGTACGGCGTAGGGTAGGGGTTAGGGTTAGGGTTAGGGTTAGGGTTAGGGTTAGGGTACGGCTTAGGGTACGGGTGAGGGTACGGGTGAGGGTACTGCGTAGGGTATTGGTTAGGGTTAGGGTACGGCTTAGGATACGGGTTAGGGTACGGGTTAGGGTACGGCGTAGGGTAGGGGTTAGGGTTAGGGTTAGGGTTAGGGTTAGGGTTAGGGTACGGCTTAGGGTACGGGTTAGGGTACAGGTGAGGGTACGGCGTAGGGTATAGGTTAGGGTTAGGGTTAGGGTTAGGGTACGGCTTAGGATACGGGTTAGGGTACGGGTGAGGGTACGGCGTAGCGTATGGGTTAGGGTTAGGGTTAGGGTTAGGGTACGGCTTAGGGTACGGGTTAGGGTACGGGTGAGGGTACGGCGTAGGGTATGGGTTAGGGTTAGGGTTAGGGTTAGGGTTAGTTTTAGGGTTAGGGATTGGTTTAGGGTACGGGTTAGGACTAGCGTACGTGTTAGGGTTAGGGTTTGGGTTAGGGTTAGGGTACGCGTTAGGGTTAGGGTATGGGTTAGGGTTAGGGTACACGTTAGGATTAGGGTATTTATTAAACCTATCCCACTCTCTAGATACCACTTAGCACGTAAAGGAATATTATTTGGGGTCCAGCCATGGAGAAGATTTTAGTCACTAGGATAAGATAAAGAATAAACACATTATAAAAAAATCACATTAGGATTTTCTTTTTAACCTGTTCCTTAAAACACTAGTGCTTAGGAAATCTAATGGAGGCAAAAGCAGTCAAGGGTAGTTTAGGGTTAGGGTTAGGGTTAGGGTTAGTGTTAGGGTTAGGGTACGGCTTAGGGTATGGGATAGGGTACGGGTGAGGGTACGGCGTAGGGTAGGGGTTAGGGTTAGGGTTAGGGTTAGGGTTAGGGTTAGGGTACGGCTTAGGGTACGGGTGAGGGTACGGGTGAGGGTACTGCGTAGGGTATTGGTTAGGGTTAGGGTACGGCTTAGGATACGGGTTAGGGTACGGGTTAGGGTACGGCGTAGGGTAGGGGTTAGGGTTAGGGTTAGGGTTAGGGTTAGGGTTAGGGTACGGCTTAGGGTACGGGTTAGGGTACAGGTGAGGGTACGGCGTAGGGTATAGGTTAGGGTTAGGGTTAGGGTTAGGGTACGGCTTAGGATACGGGTTAGGGTACGGGTGAGGGTACGGCGTAGCGTATGGGTTAGGGTTAGGGTTAGGGTTAGGGTACGGCTTAGGGTACGGGTTAGGGTACGGGTGAGGGTACGGCGTAGGGTATGGGTTAGGGTTAGGGTTAGGGTTAGGGTTAGTTTTAGGGTTAGGGATTGGTTTAGGGTACGGGTTAGGACTAGCGTACGTGTTAGGGTTAGGGTTTGGGTTAGGGTTAGGGTACGCGTTAGGGTTAGGGTATTTATTAAACCTATCCCACTCTCTAGATACCACTTAGCACGTAAAGGAATATTATTTGGGGTCCAGCCATGGAGAAGATTTTAGTCACTAGGATAAGATAAAGAATAAACACATTATAAAAAAATCACATTAGGATTTTCTTTTTAACCTGTTCCTTAAAACACTAGTGCTTAGGAAATCTAATGGAGGCAAAAGCAGTCAAGGGTAGTTTAGGGTTAGGGTTAGGGTTAGGGTTAGTGTTAGGGTTAGGGTACGGCTTAGGGTATGGGATAGGGTACGGGTGAGGGTACGGCGTAGGGTAGGGGTTAGGGTTAGGGTTAGGGTTAGGGTTAGGGTTAGGGTACGGCTTAGGGTACGGGTGAGGGTACGGGTGAGGGTACTGCGTAGGGTATTGGTTAGGGTTAGGGTACGGCTTAGGATACGGGTTAGGGTACGGGTTAGGGTACGGCGTAGGGTAGGGGTTAGGGTTAGGGTTAGGGTTAGGGTTAGGGTTAGGGTACGGCTTAGGGTACGGGTTAGGGTACAGGTGAGGGTACGGCGTAGGGTATAGGTTAGGGTTAGGGTTAGGGTTAGGGTACGGCTTAGGATACGGGTTAGGGTACGGGTGAGGGTACGGCGTAGCGTATGGGTTAGGGTTAGGGTTAGGGTTAGGGTACGGCTTAGGGTACGGGTTAGGGTACGGGTGAGGGTACGGCGTAGGGTATGGGTTAGGGTTAGGGTTAGGGTTAGGGTTAGTTTTAGGGTTAGGGATTGGTTTAGGGTACGGGTTAGGACTAGCGTACGTGTTAGGGTTAGGGTTTGGGTTAGGGTTAGGGTACGCGTTAGGGTTAGGGTATGGGTTAGGGTTAGGGTACACGTTAGGATTAGGGTATTTATTAAACCTATCCCACTCTCTAGATACCACTTAGCACGTAAAGGAATATTATTTGGGGTCCAGCCATGGAGAAGATTTTAGTCACTAGGATAAGATAAAGAATAAACACATTATAAAAAAATCACATTAGGATTTTCTTTTTAACCTGTTCCTTAAAACACTAGTGCTTAGGAAATCTAATGGAGGCAAAAGCAGTCAAGGGTAGTTTAGGGTTAGGGTTAGGGTTAGGGTTAGTGTTAGGGTTAGGGTACGGCTTAGGGTATGGGATAGGGTACGGGTGAGGGTACGGCGTAGGGTAGGGGTTAGGGTTAGGGTTAGGGTTAGGGTTAGGGTTAGGGTACGGCTTAGGGTACGGGTGAGGGTACGGGTGAGGGTACTGCGTAGGGTATTGGTTAGGGTTAGGGTACGGCTTAGGATACGGGTTAGGGTACGGGTTAGGGTACGGCGTAGGGTAGGGGTTAGGGTTAGGGTTAGGGTTAGGGTTAGGGTTAGGGTACGGCTTAGGGTACGGGTTAGGGTACAGGTGAGGGTACGGCGTAGGGTATAGGTTAGGGTTAGGGTTAGGGTTAGGGTACGGCTTAGGATACGGGTTAGGGTACGGGTGAGGGTACGGCGTAGCGTATGGGTTAGGGTTAGGGTTAGGGTTAGGGTACGGCTTAGGGTACGGGTTAGGGTACGGGTGAGGGTACGGCGTAGGGTATGGGTTAGGGTTAGGGTTAGGGTTAGGGTTAGTTTTAGGGTTAGGGATTGGTTTAGGGTACGGGTTAGGACTAGCGTACGTGTTAGGGTTAGGGTTTGGGTTAGGGTTAGGGTACGCGTTAGGGTTAGGGTATGGGTTAGGGTTAGGGTACACGTTAGGATTAGGGTATTTATTAAACCTATCCCACTCTCTAGATACCACTTAGCACGTAAAGGAATATTATTTGGGGTCCAGCCATGGAGAAGATTTTAGTCACTAGGATAAGATAAAGAATAAACACATTATAAAAAAATCACATTAGGATTTTCTTTTTAACCTGTTCCTTAAAACACTAGTGCTTAGGAAATCTAATGGAGGCAAAAGCAGTCAAGGGTAGTTTAGGGTTAGGGTTAGGGTTAGGGTTAGTGTTAGGGTTAGGGTACGGCTTAGGGTATGGGATAGGGTACGGGTGAGGGTACGGCGTAGGGTAGGGGTTAGGGTTAGGGTTAGGGTTAGGGTTAGGGTTAGGGTACGGCTTAGGGTACGGGTGAGGGTACGGGTGAGGGTACTGCGTAGGGTATTGGTTAGGGTTAGGGTACGGCTTAGGATACGGGTTAGGGTACGGGTTAGGGTACGGCGTAGGGTAGGGGTTAGGGTTAGGGTTAGGGTTAGGGTTAGGGTTAGGGTACGGCTTAGGGTACGGGTTAGGGTACAGGTGAGGGTACGGCGTAGGGTATAGGTTAGGGTTAGGGTTAGGGTTAGGGTACGGCTTAGGATACGGGTTAGGGTACGGGTGAGGGTACGGCGTAGCGTATGGGTTAGGGTTAGGGTTAGGGTTAGGGTACGGCTTAGGGTACGGGTTAGGGTACGGGTGAGGGTACGGCGTAGGGTATGGGTTAGGGTTAGGGTTAGGGTTAGGGTTAGTTTTAGGGTTAGGGATTGGTTTAGGGTACGGGTTAGGACTAGCGTACGTGTTAGGGTTAGGGTTTGGGTTAGGGTTAGGGTACGCGTTAGGGTTAGGGTATGGGTTAGGGTTAGGGTACACGTTAGGATTAGGGTATTTATTAAACCTATCCCACTCTCTAGATACCACTTAGCACGTAAAGGAATATTATTTGGGGTCCAGCCATGGAGAAGATTTTAGTCACTAGGATAAGATAAAGAATAAACACATTATAAAAAAATCACATTAGGATTTTCTTTTTAACCTGTTCCTTAAAACACTAGTGCTTAGGAAATCTAATGGAGGCAAAAGCAGTCAAGGGTAGTTTAGGGTTAGGGTTAGGGTTAGGGTTAGTGTTAGGGTTAGGGTACGGCTTAGGGTATGGGATAGGGTACGGGTGAGGGTACGGCGTAGGGTAGGGGTTAGGGTTAGGGTTAGGGTTAGGGTTAGGGTTAGGGTACGGCTTAGGGTACGGGTGAGGGTACGGGTGAGGGTACTGCGTAGGGTATTGGTTAGGGTTAGGGTACGGCTTAGGATACGGGTTAGGGTACGGGTTAGGGTACGGCGTAGGGTAGGGGTTAGGGTTAGGGTTAGGGTTAGGGTTAGGGTTAGGGTACGGCTTAGGGTACGGGTTAGGGTACAGGTGAGGGTACGGCGTAGGGTATAGGTTAGGGTTAGGGTTAGGGTTAGGGTACGGCTTAGGATACGGGTTAGGGTACGGGTGAGGGTACGGCGTAGCGTATGGGTTAGGGTTAGGGTTAGGGTTAGGGTACGGCTTAGGGTACGGGTTAGGGTACGGGTGAGGGTACGGCGTAGGGTATGGGTTAGGGTTAGGGTTAGGGTTAGGGTTAGTTTTAGGGTTAGGGATTGGTTTAGGGTACGGGTTAGGACTAGCGTACGTGTTAGGGTTAGGGTTTGGGTTAGGGTTAGGGTACGCGTTAGGGTTAGGGTATGGGTTAGGGTTAGGGTACACGTTAGGATTAGGGTATTTATTAAACCTATCCCACTCTCTAGATACCACTTAGCACGTAAAGGAATATTATTTGGGGTCCAGCCATGGAGAAGATTTTAGTCACTAGGATAAGATAAAGAATAAACACATTATAAAAAAATCACATTAGGATTTTCTTTTTAACCTGTTCCTTAAAACACTAGTGCTTAGGAAATCTAATGGAGGCAAAAGCAGTCAAGGGTAGTTTAGGGTTAGGGTTAGGGTTAGGGTTAGGGTTAGGGTTAGTGTTAGGGTTAGGGTACGGCTTAGGGTATGGGATAGGGTACGGGTGAGGGTACGGCGTAGGGTAGGGGTTAGGGTTAGGGTTAGGGTTAGGGTACGGCTTAGGGTACGGGTGAGGGTACGGGTGAGGGTACTGCGTAGGGTATTGGTTAGGGTTAGGGTACGGCTTAGGATACGGGTTAGGGTACGGGTTAGGGTACGGCGTAGGGTAGGGGTTAGGGTTAGGGTTAGGGTTAGTGTTAGGGTTAGGGTACGGCTTAGGGTATGGGATAGGGTATGGGTGAGGGTACGGCGTAGGGTAGGGGTTAGGGTTAGGGTTAGGGTTAGGGTACGGCTTAGGGTACGGGTGAGGGTACGGGTGAGGGTACTGCGTAGGGTATTGGTTAGGGTTAGGGTACGGCTTAGGATACGGGTTAGGGTACGGGTTAGGGTACGGCGTAGGGTAGGGGTTAGGGTTAGGGTTAGGGTTAGGGTTAGGGTTAGGGTACGGCTTAGGGTACGGGTTAGGGTACAGGTGAGGGTACGGCGTAGGGTATAGGTTAGGGTTAGGGTTAGGGTTAGGGTACGGCTTAGGATACGGGTTAGGGTACGGGTGAGGGTACGGCGTAGCGTATGGGTTAGGGTTAGGGTTAGGGTTAGGGTACGGCTTAGGGTACGGGTTAGGGTACGGGTGAGGGTACGGCGTAGGGTATGGGTTAGGGTTAGGGTTAGGGTTAGGGTTAGTTTTAGGGTTAGGGATTGGTTTAGGGTACGGGTTAGGACTAGCGTACGTGTTAGGGTTAGGGTTTGGGTTAGGGTTAGGGTACGCGTTAGGGTTAGGGTATGGGTTAGGGTTAGGGTACACGTTAGGGTTAGGGTATTTATTAAACCTATCCCACTCTCTAGATACCACTTAGCACGTAAAGGAATATTATTTGGGGTCCAGCCATGGAGAAGATTTTAGTCACTAGGATAAGATAAAGAATAAACACATTATAAAAAAATCACATTAGGATTTTCTTTTTAACCTGTTCCTTAAAACACTAGTGCTTAGGAAATCTAATGGAGGCAAAAGCAGTCAAGGGTAGTTTAGGGTTAGGGTTAGGGTTAGGGTTAGTGTTAGGGTTAGGGTACGGCTTAGGGTATGGGATAGGGTACGGGTGAGGGTACGGCGTAGGGTAGGGGTTAGGGTTAGGGTTAGGGTTAGGGTTAGGGTTAGGGTACGGCTTAGGGTACGGGTGAGGGTACGGGTGAGGGTACTGCGTAGGGTATTGGTTAGGGTTAGGGTACGGCTTAGGATACGGGTTAGGGTACGGGTTAGGGTACGGCGTAGGGTAGGGGTTAGGGTTAGGGTTAGGGTTAGGGTTAGGGTTAGGGTACGGCTTAGGGTACGGGTTAGGGTACAGGTGAGGGTACGGCGTAGGGTATAGGTTAGGGTTAGGGTTAGGGTTAGGGTACGGCTTAGGATACGGGTTAGGGTACGGGTGAGGGTACGGCGTAGCGTATGGGTTAGGGTTAGGGTTAGGGTTAGGGTACGGCTTAGGGTACGGGTTAGGGTACGGGTGAGGGTACGGCGTAGGGTATGGGTTAGGGTTAGGGTTAGGGTTAGGGTTAGTTTTAGGGTTAGGGATTGGTTTAGGGTACGGGTTAGGACTAGCGTACGTGTTAGGGTTAGGGTTTGGGTTAGGGTTAGGGTACGCGTTAGGGTTAGGGTATGGGTTAGGGTTAGGGTACACGTTAGGATTAGGGTATTTATTAAACCTATCCCACTCTCTAGATACCACTTAGCACGTAAAGGAATATTATTTGGGGTCCAGCCATGGAGAAGATTTTAGTCACTAGGATAAGATAAAGAATAAACACATTATAAAAAAATCACATTAGGATTTTCTTTTTAACCTGTTCCTTAAAACACTAGTGCTTAGGAAATCTAATGGAGGCAAAAGCAGTCAAGGGTAGTTTAGGGTTAGGGTTAGGGTTAGGGTTAGTGTTAGGGTTAGGGTACGGCTTAGGGTATGGGATAGGGTACGGGTGAGGGTACGGCGTAGGGTAGGGGTTAGGGTTAGGGTTAGGGTTAGGGTTAGGGTTAGGGTACGGCTTAGGGTACGGGTGAGGGTACGGGTGAGGGTACTGCGTAGGGTATTGGTTAGGGTTAGGGTACGGCTTAGGATACGGGTTAGGGTACGGGTTAGGGTACGGCGTAGGGTAGGGGTTAGGGTTAGGGTTAGGGTTAGGGTTAGGGTTAGGGTACGGCTTAGGGTACGGGTTAGGGTACAGGTGAGGGTACGGCGTAGGGTATAGGTTAGGGTTAGGGTTAGGGTTAGGGTACGGCTTAGGATACGGGTTAGGGTACGGGTGAGGGTACGGCGTAGCGTATGGGTTAGGGTTAGGGTTAGGGTTAGGGTACGGCTTAGGGTACGGGTTAGGGTACGGGTGAGGGTACGGCGTAGGGTATGGGTTAGGGTTAGGGTTAGGGTTAGGGTTAGTTTTAGGGTTAGGGATTGGTTTAGGGTACGGGTTAGGACTAGCGTACGTGTTAGGGTTAGGGTTTGGGTTAGGGTTAGGGTACGCGTTAGGGTTAGGGTATGGGTTAGGGTTAGGGTACACGTTAGGATTAGGGTATTTATTAAACCTATCCCACTCTCTAGATACCACTTAGCACGTAAAGGAATATTATTTGGGGTCCAGCCATGGAGAAGATTTTAGTCACTAGGATAAGATAAAGAATAAACACATTATAAAAAAATCACATTAGGATTTTCTTTTTAACCTGTTCCTTAAAACACTAGTGCTTAGGAAATCTAATGGAGGCAAAAGCAGTCAAGGGTAGTTTAGGGTTAGGGTTAGGGTTAGGGTTAGTGTTAGGGTTAGGGTACGGCTTAGGGTATGGGATAGGGTACGGGTGAGGGTACGGCGTAGGGTAGGGGTTAGGGTTAGGGTTAGGGTTAGGGTTAGGGTTAGGGTACGGCTTAGGGTACGGGTGAGGGTACGGGTGAGGGTACTGCGTAGGGTATTGGTTAGGGTTAGGGTACGGCTTAGGATACGGGTTAGGGTACGGGTTAGGGTACGGCGTAGGGTAGGGGTTAGGGTTAGGGTTAGGGTTAGGGTTAGGGTTAGGGTACGGCTTAGGGTACGGGTTAGGGTACAGGTGAGGGTACGGCGTAGGGTATAGGTTAGGGTTAGGGTTAGGGTTAGGGTACGGCTTAGGATACGGGTTAGGGTACGGGTGAGGGTACGGCGTAGCGTATGGGTTAGGGTTAGGGTTAGGGTTAGGGTACGGCTTAGGGTACGGGTTAGGGTACGGGTGAGGGTACGGCGTAGGGTATGGGTTAGGGTTAGGGTTAGGGTTAGGGTTAGTTTTAGGGTTAGGGATTGGTTTAGGGTACGGGTTAGGACTAGCGTACGTGTTAGGGTTAGGGTTTGGGTTAGGGTTAGGGTACGCGTTAGGGTTAGGGTATGGGTTAGGGTTAGGGTACACGTTAGGATTAGGGTATTTATTAAACCTATCCCACTCTCTAGATACCACTTAGCACGTAAAGGAATATTATTTGGGGTCCAGCCATGGAGAAGATTTTAGTCACTAGGATAAGATAAAGAATAAACACATTATAAAAAAATCACATTAGGATTTTCTTTTTAACCTGTTCCTTAAAACACTAGTGCTTAGGAAATCTAATGGAGGCAAAAGCAGTCAAGGGTAGTTTAGGGTTAGGGTTAGGGTTAGGGTTAGGGTTAGGGTTAGTGTTAGGGTTAGGGTACGGCTTAGGGTATGGGATAGGGTACGGGTGAGGGTACGGCGTAGGGTAGGGGTTAGGGTTAGGGTTAGGGTTAGGGTACGGCTTAGGGTACGGGTGAGGGTACGGGTGAGGGTACTGCGTAGGGTATTGGTTAGGGTTAGGGTACGGCTTAGGATACGGGTTAGGGTACGGGTTAGGGTACGGCGTAGGGTAGGGGTTAGGGTTAGGGTTAGGGTTAGTGTTAGGGTTAGGGTACGGCTTAGGGTATGGGATAGGGTACGGGTGAGGGTACGGCGTAGGGTAGGGGTTAGGGTTAGGGTTAGGGTTAGGGTACGGCTTAGGGTACGGGTGAGGGTACGGGTGAGGGTACTGCGTAGGGTATTGGTTAGGGTTAGGGTACGGCTTAGGATACGGGTTAGGGTACGGGTTAGGGTACGGCGTAGGGTAGGGGTTAGGGTTAGGGTTAGGGTTAGGGTTAGGGTTAGGGTACGGCTTAGGGTACGGGTTAGGGTACAGGTGAGGGTACGGCGTAGGGTATAGGTTAGGGTTAGGGTTAGGGTTAGGGTACGGCTTAGGATACGGGTTAGGGTACGGGTGAGGGTACGGCGTAGCGTATGGGTTAGGGTTAGGGTTAGGGTTAGGGTACGGCTTAGGGTACGGGTTAGGGTACGGGTGAGGGTACGGCGTAGGGTATGGGTTAGGGTTAGGGTTAGGGTTAGGGTTAGTTTTAGGGTTAGGGATTGGTTTAGGGTACGGGTTAGGACTAGCGTACGTGTTAGGGTTAGGGTTTGGGTTAGGGTTAGGGTACGCGTTAGGGTTAGGGTATGGGTTAGGGTTAGGGTACACGTTAGGGTTAGGGTATTTATTAAACCTATCCCACTCTCTAGATACCACTTAGCACGTAAAGGAATATTATTTGGGGTCCAGCCATGGAGAAGATTTTAGTCACTAGGATAAGATAAAGAATAAACACATTATAAAAAAATCACATTAGGATTTTCTTTTTAACCTGTTCCTTAAAACACTAGTGCTTAGGAAATCTAATGGAGGCAAAAGCAGTCAAGGGTAGTTTAGGGTTAGGGTTAGGGTTAGGGTTAGTGTTAGGGTTAGGGTACGGCTTAGGGTATGGGATAGGGTACGGGTGAGGGTACGGCGTAGGGTAGGGGTTAGGGTTAGGGTTAGGGTTAGGGTTAGGGTTAGGGTACGGCTTAGGGTACGGGTGAGGGTACGGGTGAGGGTACTGCGTAGGGTATTGGTTAGGGTTAGGGTACGGCTTAGGATACGGGTTAGGGTACGGGTTAGGGTACGGCGTAGGGTAGGGGTTAGGGTTAGGGTTAGGGTTAGGGTTAGGGTTAGGGTACGGCTTAGGGTACGGGTTAGGGTACAGGTGAGGGTACGGCGTAGGGTATAGGTTAGGGTTAGGGTTAGGGTTAGGGTACGGCTTAGGATACGGGTTAGGGTACGGGTGAGGGTACGGCGTAGCGTATGGGTTAGGGTTAGGGTTAGGGTTAGGGTACGGCTTAGGGTACGGGTTAGGGTACGGGTGAGGGTACGGCGTAGGGTATGGGTTAGGGTTAGGGTTAGGGTTAGGGTTAGTTTTAGGGTTAGGGATTGGTTTAGGGTACGGGTTAGGACTAGCGTACGTGTTAGGGTTAGGGTTTGGGTTAGGGTTAGGGTACGCGTTAGGGTTAGGGTATGGGTTAGGGTTAGGGTACACGTTAGGATTAGGGTATTTATTAAACCTATCCCACTCTCTAGATACCACTTAGCACGTAAAGGAATATTATTTGGGGTCCAGCCATGGAGAAGATTTTAGTCACTAGGATAAGATAAAGAATAAACACATTATAAAAAAATCACATTAGGATTTTCTTTTTAACCTGTTCCTTAAAACACTAGTGCTTAGGAAATCTAATGGAGGCAAAAGCAGTCAAGGGTAGTTTAGGGTTAGGGTTAGGGTTAGGGTTAGTGTTAGGGTTAGGGTACGGCTTAGGGTATGGGATAGGGTACGGGTGAGGGTACGGCGTAGGGTAGGGGTTAGGGTTAGGGTTAGGGTTAGGGTTAGGGTTAGGGTACGGCTTAGGGTACGGGTGAGGGTACGGGTGAGGGTACTGCGTAGGGTATTGGTTAGGGTTAGGGTACGGCTTAGGATACGGGTTAGGGTACGGGTTAGGGTACGGCGTAGGGTAGGGGTTAGGGTTAGGGTTAGGGTTAGGGTTAGGGTTAGGGTACGGCTTAGGGTACGGGTTAGGGTACAGGTGAGGGTACGGCATAGGGTATAGGTTAGGGTTAGGGTTAGGGTTAGGGTACGGCTTAGGATACGGGTTAGGGTACGGGTGAGGGTACGGCGTAGCGTATGGGTTAGGGTTAGGGTTAGGGTTAGGGTACGGCTTAGGGTACGGGTTAGGGTACGGGTGAGGGTACGGCGTAGGGTATGGGTTAGGGTTAGGGTTAGGGTTAGGGTTAGTTTTAGGGTTAGGGATTGGTTTAGGGTACGGGTTAGGACTAGCGTACGTGTTAGGGTTAGGGTTTGGGTTAGGGTTAGGGTACGCGTTAGGGTTAGGGTATGGGTTAGGGTTAGGGTACACGTTAGGATTAGGGTATTTATTAAACCTATCCCACTCTCTAGATACCACTTAGCACGTAAAGGAATATTATTTGGGGTCCAGCCATGGAGAAGATTTTAGTCACTAGGATAAGATAAAGAATAAACACATTATAAAAAAATCACATTAGGATTTTCTTTTTAACCTGTTCCTTAAAACACTAGTGCTTAGGAAATCTAATGGAGGCAAAAGCAGTCAAGGGTAGTTTAGGGTTAGGGTTAGGGTTAGGGTTAGTGTTAGGGTTAGGGTACGGCTTAGGGTATGGGATAGGGTACGGGTGAGGGTACGGCGTAGGGTAGGGGTTAGGGTTAGGGTTAGGGTTAGGGTTAGGGTTAGGGTACGGCTTAGGGTACGGGTGAGGGTACGGGTGAGGGTACTGCGTAGGGTATTGGTTAGGGTTAGGGTACGGCTTAGGATACGGGTTAGGGTACGGGTTAGGGTACGGCGTAGGGTAGGGGTTAGGGTTAGGGTTAGGGTTAGGGTTAGGGTTAGGGTACGGCTTAGGGTACGGGTTAGGGTACAGGTGAGGGTACGGCGTAGGGTATAGGTTAGGGTTAGGGTTAGGGTTAGGGTACGGCTTAGGATACGGGTTAGGGTACGGGTGAGGGTACGGCGTAGCGTATGGGTTAGGGTTAGGGTTAGGGTTAGGGTACGGCTTAGGGTACGGGTTAGGGTACGGGTGAGGGTACGGCGTAGGGTATGGGTTAGGGTTAGGGTTAGGGTTAGGGTTAGTTTTAGGGTTAGGGATTGGTTTAGGGTACGGGTTAGGACTAGCGTACGTGTTAGGGTTAGGGTTTGGGTTAGGGTTAGGGTACGCGTTAGGGTTAGGGTATGGGTTAGGGTTAGGGTACACGTTAGGATTAGGGTATTTATTAAACCTATCCCACTCTCTAGATACCACTTAGCACGTAAAGGAATATTATTTGGGGTCCAGCCATGGAGAAGATTTTAGTCACTAGGATAAGATAAAGAATAAACACATTATAAAAAAATCACATTAGGATTTTCTTTTTAACCTGTTCCTTAAAACACTAGTGCTTAGGAAATCTAATGGAGGCAAAAGCAGTCAAGGGTAGTTTAGGGTTAGGGTTAGGGTTAGGGTTAGTGTTAGGGTTAGGGTACGGCTTAGGGTATGGGATAGGGTACGGGTGAGGGTACGGCGTAGGGTAGGGGTTAGGGTTAGGGTTAGGGTTAGGGTTAGGGTTAGGGTACGGCTTAGGGTACGGGTGAGGGTACGGGTGAGGGTACTGCGTAGGGTATTGGTTAGGGTTAGGGTACGGCTTAGGATACGGGTTAGGGTACGGGTTAGGGTACGGCGTAGGGTAGGGGTTAGGGTTAGGGTTAGGGTTAGGGTTAGGGTTAGGGTACGGCTTAGGGTACGGGTTAGGGTACAGGTGAGGGTACGGCGTAGGGTATAGGTTAGGGTTAGGGTTAGGGTTAGGGTACGGCTTAGGATACGGGTTAGGGTACGGGTGAGGGTACGGCGTAGCGTATGGGTTAGGGTTAGGGTTAGGGTTAGGGTACGGCTTAGGGTACGGGTTAGGGTACGGGTGAGGGTACGGCGTAGGGTATGGGTTAGGGTTAGGGTTAGGGTTAGGGTTAGTTTTAGGGTTAGGGATTGGTTTAGGGTACGGGTTAGGACTAGCGTACGTGTTAGGGTTAGGGTTTGGGTTAGGGTTAGGGTACGCGTTAGGGTTAGGGTATGGGTTAGGGTTAGGGTACACGTTAGGATTAGGGTATTTATTAAACCTATCCCACTCTCTAGATACCACTTAGCACGTAAAGGAATATTATTTGGGGTCCAGCCATGGAGAAGATTTTAGTCACTAGGATAAGATAAAGAATAAACACATTATAAAAAAATCACATTAGGATTTTCTTTTTAACCTGTTCCTTAAAACACTAGTGCTTAGGAAATCTAATGGAGGCAAAAGCAGTCAAGGGTAGTTTAGGGTTAGGGTTAGGGTTAGGGTTAGTGTTAGGGTTAGGGTACGGCTTAGGGTATGGGATAGGGTACGGGTGAGGGTACGGCGTAGGGTAGGGGTTAGGGTTAGGGTTAGGGTTAGGGTTAGGGTTAGGGTACGGCTTAGGGTACGGGTGAGGGTACGGGTGAGGGTACTGCGTAGGGTATTGGTTAGGGTTAGGGTACGGCTTAGGATACGGGTTAGGGTACGGGTTAGGGTACGGCGTAGGGTAGGGGTTAGGGTTAGGGTTAGGGTTAGGGTTAGGGTTAGGGTACGGCTTAGGGTACGGGTTAGGGTACAGGTGAGGGTACGGCGTAGGGTATAGGTTAGGGTTAGGGTTAGGGTTAGGGTACGGCTTAGGATACGGGTTAGGGTACGGGTGAGGGTACGGCGTAGCGTATGGGTTAGGGTTAGGGTTAGGGTTAGGGTACGGCTTAGGGTACGGGTTAGGGTACGGGTGAGGGTACGGCGTAGGGTATGGGTTAGGGTTAGGGTTAGGGTTAGGGTTAGTTTTAGGGTTAGGGATTGGTTTAGGGTACGGGTTAGGACTAGCGTACGTGTTAGGGTTAGGGTTTGGGTTAGGGTTAGGGTACGCGTTAGGGTTAGGGTATGGGTTAGGGTTAGGGTACACGTTAGGATTAGGGTATTTATTAAACCTATCCCACTCTCTAGATACCACTTAGCACGTAAAGGAATATTATTTGGGGTCCAGCCATGGAGAAGATTTTAGTCACTAGGATAAGATAAAGAATAAACACATTATAAAAAAATCACATTAGGATTTTCTTTTTAACCTGTTCCTTAAAACACTAGTGCTTAGGAAATCTAATGGAGGCAAAAGCAGTCAAGGGTAGTTTAGGGTTAGGGTTAGGGTTAGGGTTAGGGTTAGGGTTAGTGTTAGGGTTAGGGTACGGCTTAGGGTATGGGATAGGGTACGGGTGAGGGTACGGCGTAGGGTAGGGGTTAGGGTTAGGGTTAGGGTTAGGGTACGGCTTAGGGTACGGGTGAGGGTACGGGTGAGGGTACTGCGTAGGGTATTGGTTAGGGTTAGGGTACGGCTTAGGATACGGGTTAGGGTACGGGTTAGGGTACGGCGTAGGGTAGGGGTTAGGGTTAGGGTTAGGGTTAGTGTTAGGGTTAGGGTACGGCTTAGGGTATGGGATAGGGTACGGGTGAGGGTACGGCGTAGGGTAGGGGTTAGGGTTAGGGTTAGGGTTAGGGTACGGCTTAGGGTACGGGTGAGGGTACGGGTGAGGGTACTGCGTAGGGTATTGGTTAGGGTTAGGGTACGGCTTAGGATACGGGTTAGGGTACGGGTTAGGGTACGGCGTAGGGTAGGGGTTAGGGTTAGGGTTAGGGTTAGGGTTAGGGTTAGGGTACGGCTTAGGGTACGGGTTAGGGTACAGGTGAGGGTACGGCGTAGGGTATAGGTTAGGGTTAGGGTTAGGGTTAGGGTACGGCTTAGGATACGGGTTAGGGTACGGGTGAGGGTACGGCGTAGCGTATGGGTTAGGGTTAGGGTTAGGGTTAGGGTACGGCTTAGGGTACGGGTTAGGGTACGGGTGAGGGTACGGCGTAGGGTATGGGTTAGGGTTAGGGTTAGGGTTAGGGTTAGTTTTAGGGTTAGGGATTGGTTTAGGGTACGGGTTAGGACTAGCGTACGTGTTAGGGTTAGGGTTTGGGTTAGGGTTAGGGTACGCGTTAGGGTTAGGGTATGGGTTAGGGTTAGGGTACACGTTAGGGTTAGGGTATTTATTAAACCTATCCCACTCTCTAGATACCACTTAGCACGTAAAGGAATATTATTTGGGGTCCAGCCATGGAGAAGATTTTAGTCACTAGGATAAGATAAAGAATAAACACATTATAAAAAAATCACATTAGGATTTTCTTTTTAACCTGTTCCTTAAAACACTAGTGCTTAGGAAATCTAATGGAGGCAAAAGCAGTCAAGGGTAGTTTAGGGTTAGGGTTAGGGTTAGGGTTAGTGTTAGGGTTAGGGTACGGCTTAGGGTATGGGATAGGGTACGGGTGAGGGTACGGCGTAGGGTAGGGGTTAGGGTTAGGGTTAGGGTTAGGGTTAGGGTTAGGGTACGGCTTAGGGTACGGGTGAGGGTACGGGTGAGGGTACTGCGTAGGGTATTGGTTAGGGTTAGGGTACGGCTTAGGATACGGGTTAGGGTACGGGTTAGGGTACGGCGTAGGGTAGGGGTTAGGGTTAGGGTTAGGGTTAGGGTTAGGGTTAGGGTACGGCTTAGGGTACGGGTTAGGGTACAGGTGAGGGTACGGCGTAGGGTATAGGTTAGGGTTAGGGTTAGGGTTAGGGTACGGCTTAGGATACGGGTTAGGGTACGGGTGAGGGTACGGCGTAGCGTATGGGTTAGGGTTAGGGTTAGGGTTAGGGTACGGCTTAGGGTACGGGTTAGGGTACGGGTGAGGGTACGGCGTAGGGTATGGGTTAGGGTTAGGGTTAGGGTTAGGGTTAGTTTTAGGGTTAGGGATTGGTTTAGGGTACGGGTTAGGACTAGCGTACGTGTTAGGGTTAGGGTTTGGGTTAGGGTTAGGGTACGCGTTAGGGTTAGGGTATGGGTTAGGGTTAGGGTACACGTTAGGATTAGGGTATTTATTAAACCTATCCCACTCTCTAGATACCACTTAGCACGTAAAGGAATATTATTTGGGGTCCAGCCATGGAGAAGATTTTAGTCACTAGGATAAGATAAAGAATAAACACATTATAAAAAAATCACATTAGGATTTTCTTTTTAACCTGTTCCTTAAAACACTAGTGCTTAGGAAATCTAATGGAGGCAAAAGCAGTCAAGGGTAGTTTAGGGTTAGGGTTAGGGTTAGGGTTAGTGTTAGGGTTAGGGTACGGCTTAGGGTATGGGATAGGGTACGGGTGAGGGTACGGCGTAGGGTAGGGGTTAGGGTTAGGGTTAGGGTTAGGGTTAGGGTTAGGGTACGGCTTAGGGTACGGGTGAGGGTACGGGTGAGGGTACTGCGTAGGGTATTGGTTAGGGTTAGGGTACGGCTTAGGATACGGGTTAGGGTACGGGTTAGGGTACGGCGTAGGGTAGGGGTTAGGGTTAGGGTTAGGGTTAGGGTTAGGGTTAGGGTACGGCTTAGGGTACGGGTTAGGGTACAGGTGAGGGTACGGCGTAGGGTATAGGTTAGGGTTAGGGTTAGGGTTAGGGTACGGCTTAGGATACGGGTTAGGGTACGGGTGAGGGTACGGCGTAGCGTATGGGTTAGGGTTAGGGTTAGGGTTAGGGTACGGCTTAGGGTACGGGTTAGGGTACGGGTGAGGGTACGGCGTAGGGTATGGGTTAGGGTTAGGGTTAGGGTTAGGGTTAGTTTTAGGGTTAGGGATTGGTTTAGGGTACGGGTTAGGACTAGCGTACGTGTTAGGGTTAGGGTTTGGGTTAGGGTTAGGGTACGCGTTAGGGTTAGGGTATGGGTTAGGGTTAGGGTACACGTTAGGATTAGGGTATTTATTAAACCTATCCCACTCTCTAGATACCACTTAGCACGTAAAGGAATATTATTTGGGGTCCAGCCATGGAGAAGATTTTAGTCACTAGGATAAGATAAAGAATAAACACATTATAAAAAAATCACATTAGGATTTTCTTTTTAACCTGTTCCTTAAAACACTAGTGCTTAGGAAATCTAATGGAGGCAAAAGCAGTCAAGGGTAGTTTAGGGTTAGGGTTAGGGTTAGGGTTAGTGTTAGGGTTAGGGTACGGCTTAGGGTATGGGATAGGGTACGGGTGAGGGTACGGCGTAGGGTAGGGGTTAGGGTTAGGGTTAGGGTTAGGGTTAGGGTTAGGGTACGGCTTAGGGTACGGGTGAGGGTACGGGTGAGGGTACTGCGTAGGGTATTGGTTAGGGTTAGGGTACGGCTTAGGATACGGGTTAGGGTACGGGTTAGGGTACGGCGTAGGGTAGGGGTTAGGGTTAGGGTTAGGGTTAGGGTTAGGGTTAGGGTACGGCTTAGGGTACGGGTTAGGGTACAGGTGAGGGTACGGCGTAGGGTATAGGTTAGGGTTAGGGTTAGGGTTAGGGTACGGCTTAGGATACGGGTTAGGGTACGGGTGAGGGTACGGCGTAGCGTATGGGTTAGGGTTAGGGTTAGGGTTAGGGTACGGCTTAGGGTACGGGTTAGGGTACGGGTGAGGGTACGGCGTAGGGTATGGGTTAGGGTTAGGGTTAGGGTTAGGGTTAGTTTTAGGGTTAGGGATTGGTTTAGGGTACGGGTTAGGACTAGCGTACGTGTTAGGGTTAGGGTTTGGGTTAGGGTTAGGGTACGCGTTAGGGTTAGGGTATGGGTTAGGGTTAGGGTACACGTTAGGATTAGGGTATTTATTAAACCTATCCCACTCTCTAGATACCACTTAGCACGTAAAGGAATATTATTTGGGGTCCAGCCATGGAGAAGATTTTAGTCACTAGGATAAGATAAAGAATAAACACATTATAAAAAAATCACATTAGGATTTTCTTTTTAACCTGTTCCTTAAAACACTAGTGCTTAGGAAATCTAATGGAGGCAAAAGCAGTCAAGGGTAGTTTAGGGTTAGGGTTAGGGTTAGGGTTAGGGTTAGGGTTAGTGTTAGGGTTAGGGTACGGCTTAGGGTATGGGATAGGGTACGGGTGAGGGTACGGCGTAGGGTAGGGGTTAGGGTTAGGGTTAGGGTTAGGGTACGGCTTAGGGTACGGGTGAGGGTACGGGTGAGGGTACTGCGTAGGGTATTGGTTAGGGTTAGGGTACGGCTTAGGATACGGGTTAGGGTACGGGTTAGGGTACGGCGTAGGGTAGGGGTTAGGGTTAGGGTTAGGGTTAGTGTTAGGGTTAGGGTACGGCTTAGGGTATGGGATAGGGTACGGGTGAGGGTACGGCGTAGGGTAGGGGTTAGGGTTAGGGTTAGGGTTAGGGTACGGCTTAGGGTACGGGTGAGGGTACGGGTGAGGGTACTGCGTAGGGTATTGGTTAGGGTTAGGGTACGGCTTAGGATACGGGTTAGGGTACGGGTTAGGGTACGGCGTAGGGTAGGGGTTAGGGTTAGGGTTAGGGTTAGGGTTAGGGTTAGGGTACGGCTTAGGGTACGGGTTAGGGTACAGGTGAGGGTACGGCGTAGGGTATAGGTTAGGGTTAGGGTTAGGGTTAGGGTACGGCTTAGGATACGGGTTAGGGTACGGGTGAGGGTACGGCGTAGCGTATGGGTTAGGGTTAGGGTTAGGGTTAGGGTACGGCTTAGGGTACGGGTTAGGGTACGGGTGAGGGTACGGCGTAGGGTATGGGTTAGGGTTAGGGTTAGGGTTAGGGTTAGTTTTAGGGTTAGGGATTGGTTTAGGGTACGGGTTAGGACTAGCGTACGTGTTAGGGTTAGGGTTTGGGTTAGGGTTAGGGTACGCGTTAGGGTTAGGGTATGGGTTAGGGTTAGGGTACACGTTAGGGTTAGGGTATTTATTAAACCTATCCCACTCTCTAGATACCACTTAGCACGTAAAGGAATATTATTTGGGGTCCAGCCATGGAGAAGATTTTAGTCACTAGGATAAGATAAAGAATAAACACATTATAAAAAAATCACATTAGGATTTTCTTTTTAACCTGTTCCTTAAAACACTAGTGCTTAGGAAATCTAATGGAGGCAAAAGCAGTCAAGGGTAGTTTAGGGTTAGGGTTAGGGTTAGGGTTAGTGTTAGGGTTAGGGTACGGCTTAGGGTATGGGATAGGGTACGGGTGAGGGTACGGCGTAGGGTAGGGGTTAGGGTTAGGGTTAGGGTTAGGGTTAGGGTTAGGGTACGGCTTAGGGTACGGGTGAGGGTACGGGTGAGGGTACTGCGTAGGGTATTGGTTAGGGTTAGGGTACGGCTTAGGATACGGGTTAGGGTACGGGTTAGGGTACGGCGTAGGGTAGGGGTTAGGGTTAGGGTTAGGGTTAGGGTTAGGGTTAGGGTACGGCTTAGGGTACGGGTTAGGGTACAGGTGAGGGTACGGCGTAGGGTATAGGTTAGGGTTAGGGTTAGGGTTAGGGTACGGCTTAGGATACGGGTTAGGGTACGGGTGAGGGTACGGCGTAGCGTATGGGTTAGGGTTAGGGTTAGGGTTAGGGTACGGCTTAGGGTACGGGTTAGGGTACGGGTGAGGGTACGGCGTAGGGTATGGGTTAGGGTTAGGGTTAGGGTTAGGGTTAGTTTTAGGGTTAGGGATTGGTTTAGGGTACGGGTTAGGACTAGCGTACGTGTTAGGGTTAGGGTTTGGGTTAGGGTTAGGGTACGCGTTAGGGTTAGGGTATGGGTTAGGGTTAGGGTACACGTTAGGATTAGGGTATTTATTAAACCTATCCCACTCTCTAGATACCACTTAGCACGTAAAGGAATATTATTTGGGGTCCAGCCATGGAGAAGATTTTAGTCACTAGGATAAGATAAAGAATAAACACATTATAAAAAAATCACATTAGGATTTTCTTTTTAACCTGTTCCTTAAAACACTAGTGCTTAGGAAATCTAATGGAGGCAAAAGCAGTCAAGGGTAGTTTAGGGTTAGGGTTAGGGTTAGGGTTAGTGTTAGGGTTAGGGTACGGCTTAGGGTATGGGATAGGGTACGGGTGAGGGTACGGCGTAGGGTAGGGGTTAGGGTTAGGGTTAGGGTTAGGGTTAGGGTTAGGGTACGGCTTAGGGTACGGGTGAGGGTACGGGTGAGGGTACTGCGTAGGGTATTGGTTAGGGTTAGGGTACGGCTTAGGATACGGGTTAGGGTACGGGTTAGGGTACGGCGTAGGGTAGGGGTTAGGGTTAGGGTTAGGGTTAGGGTTAGGGTTAGGGTACGGCTTAGGGTACGGGTTAGGGTACAGGTGAGGGTACGGCGTAGGGTATAGGTTAGGGTTAGGGTTAGGGTTAGGGTACGGCTTAGGATACGGGTTAGGGTACGGGTGAGGGTACGGCGTAGCGTATGGGTTAGGGTTAGGGTTAGGGTTAGGGTACGGCTTAGGGTACGGGTTAGGGTACGGGTGAGGGTACGGCGTAGGGTATGGGTTAGGGTTAGGGTTAGGGTTAGGGTTAGTTTTAGGGTTAGGGATTGGTTTAGGGTACGGGTTAGGACTAGCGTACGTGTTAGGGTTAGGGTTTGGGTTAGGGTTAGGGTACGCGTTAGGGTTAGGGTATTTATTAAACCTATCCCACTCTCTAGATACCACTTAGCACGTAAAGGAATATTATTTGGGGTCCAGCCATGGAGAAGATTTTAGTCACTAGGATAAGATAAAGAATAAACACATTATAAAAAAATCACATTAGGATTTTCTTTTTAACCTGTTCCTTAAAACACTAGTGCTTAGGAAATCTAATGGAGGCAAAAGCAGTCAAGGGTAGTTTAGGGTTAGGGTTAGGGTTAGGGTTAGTGTTAGGGTTAGGGTACGGCTTAGGGTATGGGATAGGGTACGGGTGAGGGTACGGCGTAGGGTAGGGGTTAGGGTTAGGGTTAGGGTTAGGGTTAGGGTTAGGGTACGGCTTAGGGTACGGGTGAGGGTACGGGTGAGGGTACTGCGTAGGGTATTGGTTAGGGTTAGGGTACGGCTTAGGATACGGGTTAGGGTACGGGTTAGGGTACGGCGTAGGGTAGGGGTTAGGGTTAGGGTTAGGGTTAGGGTTAGGGTTAGGGTACGGCTTAGGGTACGGGTTAGGGTACAGGTGAGGGTACGGCGTAGGGTATAGGTTAGGGTTAGGGTTAGGGTTAGGGTACGGCTTAGGATACGGGTTAGGGTACGGGTGAGGGTACGGCGTAGCGTATGGGTTAGGGTTAGGGTTAGGGTTAGGGTACGGCTTAGGGTACGGGTTAGGGTACGGGTGAGGGTACGGCGTAGGGTATGGGTTAGGGTTAGGGTTAGGGTTAGGGTTAGTTTTAGGGTTAGGGATTGGTTTAGGGTACGGGTTAGGACTAGCGTACGTGTTAGGGTTAGGGTTTGGGTTAGGGTTAGGGTACGCGTTAGGGTTAGGGTATGGGTTAGGGTTAGGGTACACGTTAGGATTAGGGTATTTATTAAACCTATCCCACTCTCTAGATACCACTTAGCACGTAAAGGAATATTATTTGGGGTCCAGCCATGGAGAAGATTTTAGTCACTAGGATAAGATAAAGAATAAACACATTATAAAAAAATCACATTAGGATTTTCTTTTTAACCTGTTCCTTAAAACACTAGTGCTTAGGAAATCTAATGGAGGCAAAAGCAGTCAAGGGTAGTTTAGGGTTAGGGTTAGGGTTAGGGTTAGTGTTAGGGTTAGGGTACGGCTTAGGGTATGGGATAGGGTACGGGTGAGGGTACGGCGTAGGGTAGGGGTTAGGGTTAGGGTTAGGGTTAGGGTACGGCTTAGGGTACGGGTGAGGGTACGGGTGAGGGTACTGCGTAGGGTATTGGTTAGGGTTAGGGTACGGCTTAGGATACGGGTTAGGGTACGGGTTAGGGTACGGCGTAGGGTAGGGGTTAGGGTTAGGGTTAGGGTTAGGGTTAGGGTTAGGGTACGGCTTAGGGTACGGGTTAGGGTACAGGTGAGGGTACGGCGTAGGGTATAGGTTAGGGTTAGGGTTAGGGTTAGGGTACGGCTTAGGATACGGGTTAGGGTACGGGTGAGGGTACGGCGTAGCGTATGGGTTAGGGTTAGGGTTAGGGTTAGGGTACGGCTTAGGGTACGGGTTAGGGTACGGGTGAGGGTACGGCGTAGGGTATGGGTTAGGGTTAGGGTTAGGGTTAGGGTTAGTTTTAGGGTTAGGGATTGGTTTAGGGTACGGGTTAGGACTAGCGTACGTGTTAGGGTTAGGGTTTGGGTTAGGGTTAGGGTACGCGTTAGGGTTAGGGTATGGGTTAGGGTTAGGGTACACGTTAGGATTAGGGTATTTATTAAACCTATCCCACTCTCTAGATACCACTTAGCACGTAAAGGAATATTATTTGGGGTCCAGCCATGGAGAAGATTTTAGTCACTAGGATAAGATAAAGAATAAACACATTATAAAAAAATCACATTAGGATTTTCTTTTTAACCTGTTCCTTAAAACACTAGTGCTTAGGAAATCTAATGGAGGCAAAAGCAGTCAAGGGTAGTTTAGGGTTAGGGTTAGGGTTAGGGTTAGTGTTAGGGTTAGGGTACGGCTTAGGGTATGGGATAGGGTACGGGTGAGGGTACGGCGTAGGGTAGGGGTTAGGGTTAGGGTTAGGGTTAGGGTTAGGGTTAGGGTACGGCTTAGGGTACGGGTGAGGGTACGGGTGAGGGTACTGCGTAGGGTATTGGTTAGGGTTAGGGTACGGCTTAGGATACGGGTTAGGGTACGGGTTAGGGTACGGCGTAGGGTAGGGGTTAGGGTTAGGGTTAGGGTTAGGGTTAGGGTTAGGGTACGGCTTAGGGTACGGGTTAGGGTACAGGTGAGGGTACGGCGTAGGGTATAGGTTAGGGTTAGGGTTAGGGTTAGGGTACGGCTTAGGATACGGGTTAGGGTACGGGTGAGGGTACGGCGTAGCGTATGGGTTAGGGTTAGGGTTAGGGTTAGGGTACGGCTTAGGGTACGGGTTAGGGTACGGGTGAGGGTACGGCGTAGGGTATGGGTTAGGGTTAGGGTTAGGGTTAGGGTTAGTTTTAGGGTTAGGGATTGGTTTAGGGTACGGGTTAGGACTAGCGTACGTGTTAGGGTTAGGGTTTGGGTTAGGGTTAGGGTACGCGTTAGGGTTAGGGTATGGGTTAGGGTTAGGGTACACGTTAGGATTAGGGTATTTATTAAACCTATCCCACTCTCTAGATACCACTTAGCACGTAAAGGAATATTATTTGGGGTCCAGCCATGGAGAAGATTTTAGTCACTAGGATAAGATAAAGAATAAACACATTATAAAAAAATCACATTAGGATTTTCTTTTTAACCTGTTCCTTAAAACACTAGTGCTTAGGAAATCTAATGGAGGCAAAAGCAGTCAAGGGTAGTTTAGGGTTAGGGTTAGGGTTAGGGTTAGTGTTAGGGTTAGGGTACGGCTTAGGGTATGGGATAGGGTACGGGTGAGGGTACGGCGTAGGGTAGGGGTTAGGGTTAGGGTTAGGGTACGGGTTAGGGTTAGGGTACGGCTTAGGGTACGGGTGAGGGTACGGGTGAGGGTACTGCGTAGGGTATTGGTTAGGGTTAGGGTACGGCTTAGGATACGGGTTAGGGTACGGGTTAGGGTACGGCGTAGGGTAGGGGTTAGGGTTAGGGTTAGGGTTAGGGTTAGGGTTAGGGTACGGCTTAGGGTACGGGTTAGGGTACAGGTGAGGGTACGGCGTAGGGTATAGGTTAGGGTTAGGGTTAGGGTTAGGGTACGGCTTAGGATACGGGTTAGGGTACGGGTGAGGGTACGGCGTAGCGTATGGGTTAGGGTTAGGGTTAGGGTTAGGGTACGGCTTAGGGTACGGGTTAGGGTACGGGTGAGGGTACGGCGTAGGGTATGGGTTAGGGTTAGGGTTAGGGTTAGGGTTAGTTTTAGGGTTAGGGATTGGTTTAGGGTACGGGTTAGGACTAGCGTACGTGTTAGGGTTAGGGTTTGGGTTAGGGTTAGGGTACGCGTTAGGGTTAGGGTATGGGTTAGGGTTAAGGGTTAGGGTACACGTTAGGATTAGGGTATTTATTAAACCTATCCCACTCTCTAGATACCACTTAGCACGTAAAGGAATATTATTTGGGGTCCAGCCATGGAGAAGATTTTAGTCACTAGGATAAGATAAAGAATAAACACATTATAAAAAAATCACATTAGGATTTTCTTTTTAACCTGTTCCTTAAAACACTAGTGCTTAGGAAATCTAATGGAGGCAAAAGCAGTCAAGGGTAGTTTAGGGTTAGGGTTAGGGTTAGGGTTAGTGTTAGGGTTAGGGTACGGCTTAGGGTATGGGATAGGGTACGGGTGAGGGTACGGCGTAGGGTAGGGGTTAGGGTTAGGGTTAGGGTTAGGGTTAGGGTTAGGGTACGGCTTAGGGTACGGGTGAGGGTACGGGTGAGGGTACTGCGTAGGGTATTGGTTAGGGTTAGGGTACGGCTTAGGATACGGGTTAGGGTACGGGTTAGGGTACGGCGTAGGGTAGGGGTTAGGGTTAGGGTTAGGGTTAGGGTTAGGGTTAGGGTACGGCTTAGGGTACGGGTTAGGGTACAGGTGAGGGTACGGCGTAGGGTATAGGTTAGGGTTAGGGTTAGGGTTAGGGTACGGCTTAGGATACGGGTTAGGGTACGGGTGAGGGTACGGCGTAGCGTATGGGTTAGGGTTAGGGTTAGGGTTAGGGTACGGCTTAGGGTACGGGTTAGGGTACGGGTGAGGGTACGGCGTAGGGTATGGGTTAGGGTTAGGGTTAGGGTTAGGGTTAGTTTTAGGGTTAGGGATTGGTTTAGGGTACGGGTTAGGACTAGCGTACGTGTTAGGGTTAGGGTTTGGGTTAGGGTTAGGGTACGCGTTAGGGTTAGGGTATGGGTTAGGGTTAGGGTACACGTTAGGATTAGGGTATTTATTAAACCTATCCCACTCTCTAGATACCACTTAGCACGTAAAGGAATATTATTTGGGGTCCAGCCATGGAGAAGATTTTAGTCACTAGGATAAGATAAAGAATAAACACATTATAAAAAAATCACATTAGGATTTTCTTTTTAACCTGTTCCTTAAAACACTAGTGCTTAGGAAATCTAATGGAGGCAAAAGCAGTCAAGGGTAGTTTAGGGTTAGGGTTAGGGTTAGGGTTAGTGTTAGGGTTAGGGTACGGCTTAGGGTATGGGATAGGGTACGGGTGAGGGTACGGCGTAGGGTAGGGGTTAGGGTTAGGGTTAGGGTTAGGGTTAGGGTTAGGGTACGGCTTAGGGTACGGGTGAGGGTACGGGTGAGGGTACTGCGTAGGGTATTGGTTAGGGTTAGGGTACGGCTTAGGATACGGGTTAGGGTACGGGTTAGGGTACGGCGTAGGGTAGGGGTTAGGGTTAGGGTTAGGGTTAGGGTTAGGGTTAGGGTACGGCTTAGGGTACGGGTTAGGGTACAGGTGAGGGTACGGCGTAGGGTATAGGTTAGGGTTAGGGTTAGGGTTAGGGTACGGCTTAGGATACGGGTTAGGGTACGGGTGAGGGTACGGCGTAGCGTATGGGTTAGGGTTAGGGTTAGGGTTAGGGTACGGCTTAGGGTACGGGTTAGGGTACGGGTGAGGGTACGGCGTAGGGTATGGGTTAGGGTTAGGGTTAGGGTTAGGGTTAGTTTTAGGGTTAGGGATTGGTTTAGGGTACGGGTTAGGACTAGCGTACGTGTTAGGGTTAGGGTTTGGGTTAGGGTTAGGGTACGCGTTAGGGTTAGGGTATTTATTAAACCTATCCCACTCTCTAGATACCACTTAGCACGTAAAGGAATATTATTTGGGGTCCAGCCATGGAGAAGATTTTAGTCACTAGGATAAGATAAAGAATAAACACATTATAAAAAAATCACATTAGGATTTTCTTTTTAACCTGTTCCTTAAAACACTAGTGCTTAGGAAATCTAATGGAGGCAAAAGCAGTCAAGGGTAGTTTAGGGTTAGGGTTAGGGTTAGGGTTAGTGTTAGGGTTAGGGTACGGCTTAGGGTATGGGATAGGGTACGGGTGAGGGTACGGCGTAGGGTAGGGGTTAGGGTTAGGGTTAGGGTTAGGGTTAGGGTTAGGGTACGGCTTAGGGTACGGGTGAGGGTACGGGTGAGGGTACTGCGTAGGGTATTGGTTAGGGTTAGGGTACGGCTTAGGATACGGGTTAGGGTACGGGTTAGGGTACGGCGTAGGGTAGGGGTTAGGGTTAGGGTTAGGGTTAGGGTTAGGGTTAGGGTACGGCTTAGGGTACGGGTTAGGGTACAGGTGAGGGTACGGCGTAGGGTATAGGTTAGGGTTAGGGTTAGGGTTAGGGTACGGCTTAGGATACGGGTTAGGGTACGGGTGAGGGTACGGCGTAGCGTATGGGTTAGGGTTAGGGTTAGGGTTAGGGTACGGCTTAGGGTACGGGTTAGGGTACGGGTGAGGGTACGGCGTAGGGTATGGGTTAGGGTTAGGGTTAGGGTTAGGGTTAGTTTTAGGGTTAGGGATTGGTTTAGGGTACGGGTTAGGACTAGCGTACGTGTTAGGGTTAGGGTTTGGGTTAGGGTTAGGGTACGCGTTAGGGTTAGGGTATGGGTTAGGGTTAGGGTACACGTTAGGATTAGGGTATTTATTAAACCTATCCCACTCTCTAGATACCACTTAGCACGTAAAGGAATATTATTTGGGGTCCAGCCATGGAGAAGATTTTAGTCACTAGGATAAGATAAAGAATAAACACATTATAAAAAAATCACATTAGGATTTTCTTTTTAACCTGTTCCTTAAAACACTAGTGCTTAGGAAATCTAATGGAGGCAAAAGCAGTCAAGGGTAGTTTAGGGTTAGGGTTAGGGTTAGGGTTAGTGTTAGGGTTAGGGTACGGCTTAGGGTATGGGATAGGGTACGGGTGAGGGTACGGCGTAGGGTAGGGGTTAGGGTTAGGGTTAGGGTTAGGGTTAGGGTTAGGGTACGGCTTAGGGTACGGGTGAGGGTACGGGTGAGGGTACTGCGTAGGGTATTGGTTAGGGTTAGGGTACGGCTTAGGATACGGGTTAGGGTACGGGTTAGGGTACGGCGTAGGGTAGGGGTTAGGGTTAGGGTTAGGGTTAGGGTTAGGGTTAGGGTACGGCTTAGGGTACGGGTTAGGGTACAGGTGAGGGTACGGCGTAGGGTATAGGTTAGGGTTAGGGTTAGGGTTAGGGTACGGCTTAGGATACGGGTTAGGGTACGGGTGAGGGTACGGCGTAGCGTATGGGTTAGGGTTAGGGTTAGGGTTAGGGTACGGCTTAGGGTACGGGTTAGGGTACGGGTGAGGGTACGGCGTAGGGTATGGGTTAGGGTTAGGGTTAGGGTTAGGGTTAGTTTTAGGGTTAGGGATTGGTTTAGGGTACGGGTTAGGACTAGCGTACGTGTTAGGGTTAGGGTTTGGGTTAGGGTTAGGGTACGCGTTAGGGTTAGGGTATGGGTTAGGGTTAGGGTACACGTTAGGATTAGGGTATTTATTAAACCTATCCCACTCTCTAGATACCACTTAGCACGTAAAGGAATATTATTTGGGGTCCAGCCATGGAGAAGATTTTAGTCACTAGGATAAGATAAAGAATAAACACATTATAAAAAAATCACATTAGGATTTTCTTTTTAACCTGTTCCTTAAAACACTAGTGCTTAGGAAATCTAATGGAGGCAAAAGCAGTCAAGGGTAGTTTAGGGTTAGGGTTAGGGTTAGGGTTAGTGTTAGGGTTAGGGTACGGCTTAGGGTATGGGATAGGGTACGGGTGAGGGTACGGCGTAGGGTAGGGGTTAGGGTTAGGGTTAGGGTTAGGGTTAGGGTTAGGGTACGGCTTAGGGTACGGGTGAGGGTACGGGTGAGGGTACTGCGTAGGGTATTGGTTAGGGTTAGGGTACGGCTTAGGATACGGGTTAGGGTACGGGTTAGGGTACGGCGTAGGGTAGGGGTTAGGGTTAGGGTTAGGGTTAGGGTTAGGGTTAGGGTACGGCTTAGGGTACGGGTTAGGGTACAGGTGAGGGTACGGCGTAGGGTATAGGTTAGGGTTAGGGTTAGGGTTAGGGTACGGCTTAGGATACGGGTTAGGGTACGGGTGAGGGTACGGCGTAGCGTATGGGTTAGGGTTAGGGTTAGGGTTAGGGTACGGCTTAGGGTACGGGTTAGGGTACGGGTGAGGGTACGGCGTAGGGTATGGGTTAGGGTTAGGGTTAGGGTTAGGGTTAGTTTTAGGGTTAGGGATTGGTTTAGGGTACGGGTTAGGACTAGCGTACGTGTTAGGGTTAGGGTTTGGGTTAGGGTTAGGGTACGCGTTAGGGTTAGGGTATGGGTTAGGGTTAGGGTACACGTTAGGATTAGGGTATTTATTAAACCTATCCCACTCTCTAGATACCACTTAGCACGTAAAGGAATATTATTTGGGGTCCAGCCATGGAGAAGATTTTAGTCACTAGGATAAGATAAAGAATAAACACATTATAAAAAAATCACATTAGGATTTTCTTTTTAACCTGTTCCTTAAAACACTAGTGCTTAGGAAATCTAATGGAGGCAAAAGCAGTCAAGGGTAGTTTAGGGTTAGGGTTAGGGTTAGGGTTAGTGTTAGGGTTAGGGTACGGCTTAGGGTATGGGATAGGGTACGGGTGAGGGTACGGCGTAGGGTAGGGGTTAGGGTTAGGGTTAGGGTTAGGGTTAGGGTTAGGGTACGGCTTAGGGTACGGGTGAGGGTACGGGTGAGGGTACTGCGTAGGGTATTGGTTAGGGTTAGGGTACGGCTTAGGATACGGGTTAGGGTACGGGTTAGGGTACGGCGTAGGGTAGGGGTTAGGGTTAGGGTTAGGGTTAGGGTTAGGGTTAGGGTACGGCTTAGGGTACGGGTTAGGGTACAGGTGAGGGTACGGCGTAGGGTATAGGTTAGGGTTAGGGTTAGGGTTAGGGTACGGCTTAGGATACGGGTTAGGGTACGGGTGAGGGTACGGCGTAGCGTATGGGTTAGGGTTAGGGTTAGGGTTAGGGTACGGCTTAGGGTACGGGTTAGGGTACGGGTGAGGGTACGGCGTAGGGTATGGGTTAGGGTTAGGGTTAGGGTTAGGGTTAGTTTTAGGGTTAGGGATTGGTTTAGGGTACGGGTTAGGACTAGCGTACGTGTTAGGGTTAGGGTTTGGGTTAGGGTTAGGGTACGCGTTAGGGTTAGGGTATGGGTTAGGGTTAGGGTACACGTTAGGATTAGGGTATTTATTAAACCTATCCCACTCTCTAGATACCACTTAGCACGTAAAGGAATATTATTTGGGGTCCAGCCATGGAGAAGATTTTAGTCACTAGGATAAGATAAAGAATAAACACATTATAAAAAAATCACATTAGGATTTTCTTTTTAACCTGTTCCTTAAAACACTAGTGCTTAGGAAATCTAATGGAGGCAAAAGCAGTCAAGGGTAGTTTAGGGTTAGGGTTAGGGTTAGGGTTAGTGTTAGGGTTAGGGTACGGCTTAGGGTATGGGATAGGGTACGGGTGAGGGTACGGCGTAGGGTAGGGGTTAGGGTTAGGGTTAGGGTTAGGGTTAGGGTTAGGGTACGGCTTAGGGTACGGGTGAGGGTACGGGTGAGGGTACTGCGTAGGGTATTGGTTAGGGTTAGGGTACGGCTTAGGATACGGGTTAGGGTACGGGTTAGGGTACGGCGTAGGGTAGGGGTTAGGGTTAGGGTTAGGGTTAGGGTTAGGGTTAGGGTACGGCTTAGGGTACGGGTTAGGGTACAGGTGAGGGTACGGCGTAGGGTATAGGTTAGGGTTAGGGTTAGGGTTAGGGTACGGCTTAGGATACGGGTTAGGGTACGGGTGAGGGTACGGCGTAGCGTATGGGTTAGGGTTAGGGTTAGGGTTAGGGTACGGCTTAGGGTACGGGTTAGGGTACGGGTGAGGGTACGGCGTAGGGTATGGGTTAGGGTTAGGGTTAGGGTTAGGGTTAGTTTTAGGGTTAGGGATTGGTTTAGGGTACGGGTTAGGACTAGCGTACGTGTTAGGGTTAGGGTTTGGGTTAGGGTTAGGGTACGCGTTAGGGTTAGGGTATGGGTTAGGGTTAGGGTACACGTTAGGATTAGGGTATTTATTAAACCTATCCCACTCTCTAGATACCACTTAGCACGTAAAGGAATATTATTTGGGGTCCAGCCATGGAGAAGATTTTAGTCACTAGGATAAGATAAAGAATAAACACATTATAAAAAAATCACATTAGGATTTTCTTTTTAACCTGTTCCTTAAAACACTAGTGCTTAGGAAATCTAATGGAGGCAAAAGCAGTCAAGGGTAGTTTAGGGTTAGGGTTAGGGTTAGGGTTAGTGTTAGGGTTAGGGTACGGCTTAGGGTATGGGATAGGGTACGGGTGAGGGTACGGCGTAGGGTAGGGGTTAGGGTTAGGGTTAGGGTTAGGGTTAGGGTTAGGGTACGGCTTAGGGTACGGGTGAGGGTACGGGTGAGGGTACTGCGTAGGGTATTGGTTAGGGTTAGGGTACGGCTTAGGATACGGGTTAGGGTACGGGTTAGGGTACGGCGTAGGGTAGGGGTTAGGGTTAGGGTTAGGGTTAGGGTTAGGGTTAGGGTACGGCTTAGGGTACGGGTTAGGGTACAGGTGAGGGTACGGCGTAGGGTATAGGTTAGGGTTAGGGTTAGGGTTAGGGTACGGCTTAGGATACGGGTTAGGGTACGGGTGAGGGTACGGCGTAGCGTATGGGTTAGGGTTAGGGTTAGGGTTAGGGTACGGCTTAGGGTACGGGTTAGGGTACGGGTGAGGGTACGGCGTAGGGTATGGGTTAGGGTTAGGGTTAGGGTTAGGGTTAGTTTTAGGGTTAGGGATTGGTTTAGGGTACGGGTTAGGACTAGCGTACGTGTTAGGGTTAGGGTTTGGGTTAGGGTTAGGGTACGCGTTAGGGTTAGGGTATGGGTTAGGGTTAGGGTACACGTTAGGATTAGGGTATTTATTAAACCTATCCCACTCTCTAGATACCACTTAGCACGTAAAGGAATATTATTTGGGGTCCAGCCATGGAGAAGATTTTAGTCACTAGGATAAGATAAAGAATAAACACATTATAAAAAAATCACATTAGGATTTTCTTTTTAACCTGTTCCTTAAAACACTAGTGCTTAGGAAATCTAATGGAGGCAAAAGCAGTCAAGGGTAGTTTAGGGTTAGGGTTAGGGTTAGGGTTAGTGTTAGGGTTAGGGTACGGCTTAGGGTATGGGATAGGGTACGGGTGAGGGTACGGCGTAGGGTAGGGGTTAGGGTTAGGGTTAGGGTTAGGGTTAGGGTTAGGGTACGGCTTAGGGTACGGGTGAGGGTACGGGTGAGGGTACTGCGTAGGGTATTGGTTAGGGTTAGGGTACGGCTTAGGATACGGGTTAGGGTACGGGTTAGGGTACGGCGTAGGGTAGGGGTTAGGGTTAGGGTTAGGGTTAGGGTTAGGGTTAGGGTACGGCTTAGGGTACGGGTTAGGGTACAGGTGAGGGTACGGCGTAGGGTATAGGTTAGGGTTAGGGTTAGGGTTAGGGTACGGCTTAGGATACGGGTTAGGGTACGGGTGAGGGTACGGCGTAGCGTATGGGTTAGGGTTAGGGTTAGGGTTAGGGTACGGCTTAGGGTACGGGTTAGGGTACGGGTGAGGGTACGGCGTAGGGTATGGGTTAGGGTTAGGGTTAGGGTTAGGGTTAGTTTTAGGGTTAGGGATTGGTTTAGGGTACGGGTTAGGACTAGCGTACGTGTTAGGGTTAGGGTTTGGGTTAGGGTTAGGGTACGCGTTAGGGTTAGGGTATGGGTTAGGGTTAGGGTACACGTTAGGATTAGGGTATTTATTAAACCTATCCCACTCTCTAGATACCACTTAGCACGTAAAGGAATATTATTTGGGGTCCAGCCATGGAGAAGATTTTAGTCACTAGGATAAGATAAAGAATAAACACATTATAAAAAAATCACATTAGGATTTTCTTTTTAACCTGTTCCTTAAAACACTAGTGCTTAGGAAATCTAATGGAGGCAAAAGCAGTCAAGGGTAGTTTAGGGTTAGGGTTAGGGTTAGGGTTAGTGTTAGGGTTAGGGTACGGCTTAGGGTATGGGATAGGGTACGGGTGAGGGTACGGCGTAGGGTAGGGGTTAGGGTTAGGGTTAGGGTTAGGGTTAGGGTTAGGGTACGGCTTAGGGTACGGGTGAGGGTACGGGTGAGGGTACTGCGTAGGGTATTGGTTAGGGTTAGGGTACGGCTTAGGATACGGGTTAGGGTACGGGTTAGGGTACGGCGTAGGGTAGGGGTTAGGGTTAGGGTTAGGGTTAGGGTTAGGGTTAGGGTACGGCTTAGGGTACGGGTTAGGGTACAGGTGAGGGTACGGCGTAGGGTATAGGTTAGGGTTAGGGTTAGGGTTAGGGTACGGCTTAGGATACGGGTTAGGGTACGGGTGAGGGTACGGCGTAGCGTATGGGTTAGGGTTAGGGTTAGGGTTAGGGTACGGCTTAGGGTACGGGTTAGGGTACGGGTGAGGGTACGGCGTAGGGTATGGGTTAGGGTTAGGGTTAGGGTTAGGGTTAGTTTTAGGGTTAGGGATTGGTTTAGGGTACGGGTTAGGACTAGCGTACGTGTTAGGGTTAGGGTTTGGGTTAGGGTTAGGGTACGCGTTAGGGTTAGGGTATGGGTTAGGGTTAGGGTACACGTTAGGATTAGGGTATTTATTAAACCTATCCCACTCTCTAGATACCACTTAGCACGTAAAGGAATATTATTTGGGGTCCAGCCATGGAGAAGATTTTAGTCACTAGGATAAGATAAAGAATAAACACATTATAAAAAAATCACATTAGGATTTTCTTTTTAACCTGTTCCTTAAAACACTAGTGCTTAGGAAATCTAATGGAGGCAAAAGCAGTCAAGGGTAGTTTAGGGTTAGGGTTAGGGTTAGGGTTAGTGTTAGGGTTAGGGTACGGCTTAGGGTATGGGATAGGGTACGGGTGAGGGTACGGCGTAGGGTAGGGGTTAGGGTTAGGGTTAGGGTTAGGGTTAGGGTTAGGGTACGGCTTAGGGTACGGGTGAGGGTACGGGTGAGGGTACTGCGTAGGGTATTGGTTAGGGTTAGGGTACGGCTTAGGATACGGGTTAGGGTACGGGTTAGGGTACGGCGTAGGGTAGGGGTTAGGGTTAGGGTTAGGGTTAGGGTTAGGGTTAGGGTACGGCTTAGGGTACGGGTTAGGGTACAGGTGAGGGTACGGCGTAGGGTATAGGTTAGGGTTAGGGTTAGGGTTAGGGTACGGCTTAGGATACGGGTTAGGGTACGGGTGAGGGTACGGCGTAGCGTATGGGTTAGGGTTAGGGTTAGGGTTAGGGTACGGCTTAGGGTACGGGTTAGGGTACGGGTGAGGGTACGGCGTAGGGTATGGGTTAGGGTTAGGGTTAGGGTTAGGGTTAGTTTTAGGGTTAGGGATTGGTTTAGGGTACGGGTTAGGACTAGCGTACGTGTTAGGGTTAGGGTTTGGGTTAGGGTTAGGGTACGCGTTAGGGTTAGGGTATGGGTTAGGGTTAGGGTACACGTTAGGATTAGGGTATTTATTAAACCTATCCCACTCTCTAGATACCACTTAGCACGTAAAGGAATATTATTTGGGGTCCAGCCATGGAGAAGATTTTAGTCACTAGGATAAGATAAAGAATAAACACATTATAAAAAAATCACATTAGGATTTTCTTTTTAACCTGTTCCTTAAAACACTAGTGCTTAGGAAATCTAATGGAGGCAAAAGCAGTCAAGGGTAGTTTAGGGTTAGGGTTAGGGTTAGGGTTAGTGTTAGGGTTAGGGTACGGCTTAGGGTATGGGATAGGGTACGGGTGAGGGTACGGCGTAGGGTAGGGGTTAGGGTTAGGGTTAGGGTTAGGGTTAGGGTTAGGGTACGGCTTAGGGTACGGGTGAGGGTACGGGTGAGGGTACTGCGTAGGGTATTGGTTAGGGTTAGGGTACGGCTTAGGATACGGGTTAGGGTACGGGTTAGGGTACGGCGTAGGGTAGGGGTTAGGGTTAGGGTTAGGGTTAGGGTTAGGGTTAGGGTACGGCTTAGGGTACGGGTTAGGGTACAGGTGAGGGTACGGCGTAGGGTATAGGTTAGGGTTAGGGTTAGGGTTAGGGTACGGCTTAGGATACGGGTTAGGGTACGGGTGAGGGTACGGCGTAGCGTATGGGTTAGGGTTAGGGTTAGGGTTAGGGTACGGCTTAGGGTACGGGTTAGGGTACGGGTGAGGGTACGGCGTAGGGTATGGGTTAGGGTTAGGGTTAGGGTTAGGGTTAGTTTTAGGGTTAGGGATTGGTTTAGGGTACGGGTTAGGACTAGCGTACGTGTTAGGGTTAGGGTTTGGGTTAGGGTTAGGGTACGCGTTAGGGTTAGGGTATGGGTTAGGGTTAGGGTACACGTTAGGATTAGGGTATTTATTAAACCTATCCCACTCTCTAGATACCACTTAGCACGTAAAGGAATATTATTTGGGGTCCAGCCATGGAGAAGATTTTAGTCACTAGGATAAGATAAAGAATAAACACATTATAAAAAAATCACATTAGGATTTTCTTTTTAACCTGTTCCTTAAAACACTAGTGCTTAGGAAATCTAATGGAGGCAAAAGCAGTCAAGGGTAGTTTAGGGTTAGGGTTAGGGTTAGGGTTAGTGTTAGGGTTAGGGTACGGCTTAGGGTATGGGATAGGGTACGGGTGAGGGTACGGCGTAGGGTAGGGGTTAGGGTTAGGGTTAGGGTTAGGGTTAGGGTTAGGGTACGGCTTAGGGTACGGGTGAGGGTACGGGTGAGGGTACTGCGTAGGGTATTGGTTAGGGTTAGGGTACGGCTTAGGATACGGGTTAGGGTACGGGTTAGGGTACGGCGTAGGGTAGGGGTTAGGGTTAGGGTTAGGGTTAGGGTTAGGGTTAGGGTACGGCTTAGGGTACGGGTTAGGGTACAGGTGAGGGTACGGCGTAGGGTATAGGTTAGGGTTAGGGTTAGGGTTAGGGTACGGCTTAGGATACGGGTTAGGGTACGGGTGAGGGTACGGCGTAGCGTATGGGTTAGGGTTAGGGTTAGGGTTAGGGTACGGCTTAGGGTACGGGTTAGGGTACGGGTGAGGGTACGGCGTAGGGTATGGGTTAGGGTTAGGGTTAGGGTTAGGGTTAGTTTTAGGGTTAGGGATTGGTTTAGGGTACGGGTTAGGACTAGCGTACGTGTTAGGGTTAGGGTTTGGGTTAGGGTTAGGGTACGCGTTAGGGTTAGGGTATGGGTTAGGGTTAGGGTACACGTTAGGATTAGGGTATTTATTAAACCTATCCCACTCTCTAGATACCACTTAGCACGTAAAGGAATATTATTTGGGGTCCAGCCATGGAGAAGATTTTAGTCACTAGGATAAGATAAAGAATAAACACATTATAAAAAAATCACATTAGGATTTTCTTTTTAACCTGTTCCTTAAAACACTAGTGCTTAGGAAATCTAATGGAGGCAAAAGCAGTCAAGGGTAGTTTAGGGTTAGGGTTAGGGTTAGGGTTAGTGTTAGGGTTAGGGTACGGCTTAGGGTATGGGATAGGGTACGGGTGAGGGTACGGCGTAGGGTAGGGGTTAGGGTTAGGGTTAGGGTTAGGGTTAGGGTTAGGGTACGGCTTAGGGTACGGGTGAGGGTACGGGTGAGGGTACTGCGTAGGGTATTGGTTAGGGTTAGGGTACGGCTTAGGATACGAGTTAGGGTACGGGTTAGGGTACGGCGTAGGGTAGGGGTTAGGGTTAGGGTTAGGGTTAGGGTTAGGGTTAGGGTACGGCTTAGGGTACGGGTTAGGGTACAGGTGAGGGTACGGCGTAGGGTATAGGTTAGGGTTAGGGTTAGGGTTAGGGTACGGCTTAGGATACGGGTTAGGGTACGGGTGAGGGTACGGCGTAGCGTATGGGTTAGGGTTAGGGTTAGGGTTAGGGTACGGCTTAGGGTACGGGTTAGGGTACGGGTGAGGGTACGGCGTAGGGTATGGGTTAGGGTTAGGGTTAGGGTTAGGGTTAGTTTTAGGGTTAGGGATTGGTTTAGGGTACGGGTTAGGACTAGCGTACGTGTTAGGGTTAGGGTTTGGGTTAGGGTTAGGGTACGCGTTAGGGTTAGGGTATGGGTTAGGGTTAGGGTACACGTTAGGATTAGGGTATTTATTAAACCTATCCCACTCTCTAGATACCACTTAGCACGTAAAGGAATATTATTTGGGGTCCAGCCATGGAGAAGATTTTAGTCACTAGGATAAGATAAAGAATAAACACATTATAAAAAAATCACATTAGGATTTTCTTTTTAACCTGTTCCTTAAAACACTAGTGCTTAGGAAATCTAATGGAGGCAAAAGCAGTCAAGGGTAGTTTAGGGTTAGGGTTAGGGTTAGGGTTAGTGTTAGGGTTAGGGTACGGCTTAGGGTATGGGATAGGGTACGGGTGAGGGTACGGCGTAGGGTAGGGGTTAGGGTTAGGGTTAGGGTTAGGGTTAGGGTTAGGGTACGGCTTAGGGTACGGGTGAGGGTACGGGTGAGGGTACTGCGTAGGGTATTGGTTAGGGTTAGGGTACGGCTTAGGATACGGGTTAGGGTACGGGTTAGGGTACGGCGTAGGGTAGGGGTTAGGGTTAGGGTTAGGGTTAGGGTTAGGGTTAGGGTACGGCTTAGGGTACGGGTTAGGGTACAGGTGAGGGTACGGCGTAGGGTATAGGTTAGGGTTAGGGTTAGGGTTAGGGTACGGCTTAGGATACGGGTTAGGGTACGGGTGAGGGTACGGCGTAGCGTATGGGTTAGGGTTAGGGTTAGGGTTAGGGTACGGCTTAGGGTACGGGTTAGGGTACGGGTGAGGGTACGGCGTAGGGTATGGGTTAGGGTTAGGGTTAGGGTTAGGGTTAGTTTTAGGGTTAGGGATTGGTTTAGGGTACGGGTTAGGACTAGCGTACGTGTTAGGGTTAGGGTTTGGGTTAGGGTTAGGGTACGCGTTAGGGTTAGGGTATGGGTTAGGGTTAGGGTACACGTTAGGATTAGGGTATTTATTAAACCTATCCCACTCTCTAGATACCACTTAGCACGTAAAGGAATATTATTTGGGGTCCAGCCATGGAGAAGATTTTAGTCACTAGGATAAGATAAAGAATAAACACATTATAAAAAAATCACATTAGGATTTTCTTTTTAACCTGTTCCTTAAAACACTAGTGCTTAGGAAATCTAATGGAGGCAAAAGCAGTCAAGGGTAGTTTAGGGTTAGGGTTAGGGTTAGGGTTAGTGTTAGGGTTAGGGTACGGCTTAGGGTATGGGATAGGGTACGGGTGAGGGTACGGCGTAGGGTAGGGGTTAGGGTTAGGGTTAGGGTTAGGGTTAGGGTTAGGGTACGGCTTAGGGTACGGGTGAGGGTACGGGTGAGGGTACTGCGTAGGGTATTGGTTAGGGTTAGGGTACGGCTTAGGATACGGGTTAGGGTACGGGTTAGGGTACGGCGTAGGGTAGGGGTTAGGGTTAGGGTTAGGGTTAGGGTTAGGGTTAGGGTACGGCTTAGGGTACGGGTTAGGGTACAGGTGAGGGTACGGCGTAGGGTATAGGTTAGGGTTAGGGTTAGGGTTAGGGTACGGCTTAGGATACGGGTTAGGGTACGGGTGAGGGTACGGCGTAGCGTATGGGTTAGGGTTAGGGTTAGGGTTAGGGTACGGCTTAGGGTACGGGTTAGGGTACGGGTGAGGGTACGGCGTAGGGTATGGGTTAGGGTTAGGGTTAGGGTTAGGGTTAGTTTTAGGGTTAGGGATTGGTTTAGGGTACGGGTTAGGACTAGCGTACGTGTTAGGGTTAGGGTTTGGGTTAGGGTTAGGGTACGCGTTAGGGTTAGGGTATGGGTTAGGGTTAGGGTACACGTTAGGATTAGGGTATTTATTAAACCTATCCCACTCTCTAGATACCACTTAGCACGTAAAGGAATATTATTTGGGGTCCAGCCATGGAGAAGATTTTAGTCACTAGGATAAGATAAAGAATAAACACATTATAAAAAAATCACATTAGGATTTTCTTTTTAACCTGTTCCTTAAAACACTAGTGCTTAGGAAATCTAATGGAGGCAAAAGCAGTCAAGGGTAGTTTAGGGTTAGGGTTAGGGTTAGGGTTAGTGTTAGGGTTAGGGTACGGCTTAGGGTATGGGATAGGGTACGGGTGAGGGTACGGCGTAGGGTAGGGGTTAGGGTTAGGGTTAGGGTTAGGGTTAGGGTTAGGGTACGGCTTAGGGTACGGGTGAGGGTACGGGTGAGGGTACTGCGTAGGGTATTGGTTAGGGTTAGGGTACGGCTTAGGATACGGGTTAGGGTACGGGTTAGGGTACGGCGTAGGGTAGGGGTTAGGGTTAGGGTTAGGGTTAGGGTTAGGGTTAGGGTACGGCTTAGGGTACGGGTTAGGGTACAGGTGAGGGTACGGCGTAGGGTATAGGTTAGGGTTAGGGTTAGGGTTAGGGTACGGCTTAGGATACGGGTTAGGGTACGGGTGAGGGTACGGCGTAGCGTATGGGTTAGGGTTAGGGTTAGGGTTAGGGTACGGCTTAGGGTACGGGTTAGGGTACGGGTGAGGGTACGGCGTAGGGTATGGGTTAGGGTTAGGGTTAGGGTTAGGGTTAGTTTTAGGGTTAGGGATTGGTTTAGGGTACGGGTTAGGACTAGCGTACGTGTTAGGGTTAGGGTTTGGGTTAGGGTTAGGGTACGCGTTAGGGTTAGGGTATGGGTTAGGGTTAGGGTACACGTTAGGATTAGGGTATTTATTAAACCTATCCCACTCTCTAGATACCACTTAGCACGTAAAGGAATATTATTTGGGGTCCAGCCATGGAGAAGATTTTAGTCACTAGGATAAGATAAAGAATAAACACATTATAAAAAAATCACATTAGGATTTTCTTTTTAACCTGTTCCTTAAAACACTAGTGCTTAGGAAATCTAATGGAGGCAAAAGCAGTCAAGGGTAGTTTAGGGTTAGGGTTAGGGTTAGGGTTAGTGTTAGGGTTAGGGTACGGCTTAGGGTATGGGATAGGGTACGGGTGAGGGTACGGCGTAGGGTAGGGGTTAGGGTTAGGGTTAGGGTTAGGGTTAGGGTTAGGGTACGGCTTAGGGTACGGGTGAGGGTACGGGTGAGGGTACTGCGTAGGGTATTGGTTAGGGTTAGGGTACGGCTTAGGATACGGGTTAGGGTACGGGTTAGGGTACGGCGTAGGGTAGGGGTTAGGGTTAGGGTTAGGGTTAGGGTTAGGGTTAGGGTACGGCTTAGGGTACGGGTTAGGGTACAGGTGAGGGTACGGCGTAGGGTATAGGTTAGGGTTAGGGTTAGGGTTAGGGTACGGCTTAGGATACGGGTTAGGGTACGGGTGAGGGTACGGCGTAGCGTATGGGTTAGGGTTAGGGTTAGGGTTAGGGTACGGCTTAGGGTACGGGTTAGGGTACGGGTGAGGGTACGGCGTAGGGTATGGGTTAGGGTTAGGGTTAGGGTTAGGGTTAGTTTTAGGGTTAGGGATTGGTTTAGGGTACGGGTTAGGACTAGCGTACGTGTTAGGGTTAGGGTTTGGGTTAGGGTTAGGGTACGCGTTAGGGTTAGGGTATGGGTTAGGGTTAGGGTACACGTTAGGATTAGGGTATTTATTAAACCTATCCCACTCTCTAGATACCACTTAGCACGTAAAGGAATATTATTTGGGGTCCAGCCATGGAGAAGATTTTAGTCACTAGGATAAGATAAAGAATAAACACATTATAAAAAAATCACATTAGGATTTTCTTTTTAACCTGTTCCTTAAAACACTAGTGCTTAGGAAATCTAATGGAGGCAAAAGCAGTCAAGGGTAGTTTAGGGTTAGGGTTAGGGTTAGGGTTAGTGTTAGGGTTAGGGTACGGCTTAGGGTATGGGATAGGGTACGGGTGAGGGTACGGCGTAGGGTAGGGGTTAGGGTTAGGGTTAGGGTTAGGGTTAGGGTTAGGGTACGGCTTAGGGTACGGGTGAGGGTACGGGTGAGGGTACTGCGTAGGGTATTGGTTAGGGTTAGGGTACGGCTTAGGATACGGGTTAGGGTACGGGTTAGGGTACGGCGTAGGGTAGGGGTTAGGGTTAGGGTTAGGGTTAGGGTTAGGGTTAGGGTACGGCTTAGGGTACGGGTTAGGGTACAGGTGAGGGTACGGCGTAGGGTATAGGTTAGGGTTAGGGTTAGGGTTAGGGTACGGCTTAGGATACGGGTTAGGGTACGGGTGAGGGTACGGCGTAGCGTATGGGTTAGGGTTAGGGTTAGGGTTAGGGTACGGCTTAGGGTACGGGTTAGGGTACGGGTGAGGGTACGGCGTAGGGTATGGGTTAGGGTTAGGGTTAGGGTTAGGGTTAGTTTTAGGGTTAGGGATTGGTTTAGGGTACGGGTTAGGACTAGCGTACGTGTTAGGGTTAGGGTTTGGGTTAGGGTTAGGGTACGCGTTAGGGTTAGGGTATGGGTTAGGGTTAGGGTACACGTTAGGATTAGGGTATTTATTAAACCTATCCCACTCTCTAGATACCACTTAGCACGTAAAGGAATATTATTTGGGGTCCAGCCATGGAGAAGATTTTAGTCACTAGGATAAGATAAAGAATAAACACATTATAAAAAAATCACATTAGGATTTTCTTTTTAACCTGTTCCTTAAAACACTAGTGCTTAGGAAATCTAATGGAGGCAAAAGCAGTCAAGGGTAGTTTAGGGTTAGGGTTAGGGTTAGGGTTAGTGTTAGGGTTAGGGTACGGCTTAGGGTATGGGATAGGGTACGGGTGAGGGTACGGCGTAGGGTAGGGGTTAGGGTTAGGGTTAGGGTTAGGGTTAGGGTTAGGGTACGGCTTAGGGTACGGGTGAGGGTACGGGTGAGGGTACTGCGTAGGGTATTGGTTAGGGTTAGGGTACGGCTTAGGATACGGGTTAGGGTACGGGTTAGGGTACGGCGTAGGGTAGGGGTTAGGGTTAGGGTTAGGGTTAGGGTTAGGGTTAGGGTACGGCTTAGGGTACGGGTTAGGGTACAGGTGAGGGTACGGCGTAGGGTATAGGTTAGGGTTAGGGTTAGGGTTAGGGTACGGCTTAGGATACGGGTTAGGGTACGGGTGAGGGTACGGCGTAGCGTATGGGTTAGGGTTAGGGTTAGGGTTAGGGTACGGCTTAGGGTACGGGTTAGGGTACGGGTGAGGGTACGGCGTAGGGTATGGGTTAGGGTTAGGGTTAGGGTTAGGGTTAGTTTTAGGGTTAGGGATTGGTTTAGGGTACGGGTTAGGACTAGCGTACGTGTTAGGGTTAGGGTTTGGGTTAGGGTTAGGGTACGCGTTAGGGTTAGGGTATGGGTTAGGGTTAGGGTACACGTTAGGATTAGGGTATTTATTAAACCTATCCCACTCTCTAGATACCACTTAGCACGTAAAGGAATATTATTTGGGGTCCAGCCATGGAGAAGATTTTAGTCACTAGGATAAGATAAAGAATAAACACATTATAAAAAAATCACATTAGGATTTTCTTTTTAACCTGTTCCTTAAAACACTAGTGCTTAGGAAATCTAATGGAGGCAAAAGCAGTCAAGGGTAGTTTAGGGTTAGGGTTAGGGTTAGGGTTAGTGTTAGGGTTAGGGTACGGCTTAGGGTATGGGATAGGGTACGGGTGAGGGTACGGCGTAGGGTAGGGGTTAGGGTTAGGGTTAGGGTTAGGGTTAGGGTTAGGGTACGGCTTAGGGTACGGGTGAGGGTACGGGTGAGGGTACTGCGTAGGGTATTGGTTAGGGTTAGGGTACGGCTTAGGATACGGGTTAGGGTACGGGTTAGGGTACGGCGTAGGGTAGGGGTTAGGGTTAGGGTTAGGGTTAGGGTTAGGGTTAGGGTACGGCTTAGGGTACGGGTTAGGGTACAGGTGAGGGTACGGCGTAGGGTATAGGTTAGGGTTAGGGTTAGGGTTAGGGTACGGCTTAGGATACGGGTTAGGGTACGGGTGAGGGTACGGCGTAGCGTATGGGTTAGGGTTAGGGTTAGGGTTAGGGTACGGCTTAGGGTACGGGTTAGGGTACGGGTGAGGGTACGGCGTAGGGTATGGGTTAGGGTTAGGGTTAGGGTTAGGGTTAGTTTTAGGGTTAGGGATTGGTTTAGGGTACGGGTTAGGACTAGCGTACGTGTTAGGGTTAGGGTTTGGGTTAGGGTTAGGGTACGCGTTAGGGTTAGGGTATGGGTTAGGGTTAGGGTACACGTTAGGATTAGGGTATTTATTAAACCTATCCCACTCTCTAGATACCACTTAGCACGTAAAGGAATATTATTTGGGGTCCAGCCATGGAGAAGATTTTAGTCACTAGGATAAGATAAAGAATAAACACATTATAAAAAAATCACATTAGGATTTTCTTTTTAACCTGTTCCTTAAAACACTAGTGCTTAGGAAATCTAATGGAGGCAAAAGCAGTCAAGGGTAGTTTAGGGTTAGGGTTAGGGTTAGGGTTAGTGTTAGGGTTAGGGTACGGCTTAGGGTATGGGATAGGGTACGGGTGAGGGTACGGCGTAGGGTAGGGGTTAGGGTTAGGGTTAGGGTTAGGGTTAGGGTTAGGGTACGGCTTAGGGTACGGGTGAGGGTACGGGTGAGGGTACTGCGTAGGGTATTGGTTAGGGTTAGGGTACGGCTTAGGATACGGGTTAGGGTACGGGTTAGGGTACGGCGTAGGGTAGGGGTTAGGGTTAGGGTTAGGGTTAGGGTTAGGGTTAGGGTACGGCTTAGGGTACGGGTTAGGGTACAGGTGAGGGTACGGCGTAGGGTATAGGTTAGGGTTAGGGTTAGGGTTAGGGTACGGCTTAGGATACGGGTTAGGGTACGGGTGAGGGTACGGCGTAGCGTATGGGTTAGGGTTAGGGTTAGGGTTAGGGTACGGCTTAGGGTACGGGTTAGGGTACGGGTGAGGGTACGGCGTAGGGTATGGGTTAGGGTTAGGGTTAGGGTTAGGGTTAGTTTTAGGGTTAGGGATTGGTTTAGGGTACGGGTTAGGACTAGCGTACGTGTTAGGGTTAGGGTTTGGGTTAGGGTTAGGGTACGCGTTAGGGTTAGGGTATGGGTTAGGGTTAGGGTACACGTTAGGATTAGGGTATTTATTAAACCTATCCCACTCTCTAGATACCACTTAGCACGTAAAGGAATATTATTTGGGGTCCAGCCATGGAGAAGATTTTAGTCACTAGGATAAGATAAAGAATAAACACATTATAAAAAAATCACATTAGGATTTTCTTTTTAACCTGTTCCTTAAAACACTAGTGCTTAGGAAATCTAATGGAGGCAAAAGCAGTCAAGGGTAGTTTAGGGTTAGGGTTAGGGTTAGGGTTAGTGTTAGGGTTAGGGTACGGCTTAGGGTATGGGATAGGGTACGGGTGAGGGTACGGCGTAGGGTAGGGGTTAGGGTTAGGGTTAGGGTTAGGGTTAGGGTTAGGGTACGGCTTAGGGTACGGGTGAGGGTACGGGTGAGGGTACTGCGTAGGGTATTGGTTAGGGTTAGGGTACGGCTTAGGATACGGGTTAGGGTACGGGTTAGGGTACGGCGTAGGGTAGGGGTTAGGGTTAGGGTTAGGGTTAGGGTTAGGGTTAGGGTACGGCTTAGGGTACGGGTTAGGGTACAGGTGAGGGTACGGCGTAGGGTATAGGTTAGGGTTAGGGTTAGGGTTAGGGTACGGCTTAGGATACGGGTTAGGGTACGGGTGAGGGTACGGCGTAGCGTATGGGTTAGGGTTAGGGTTAGGGTTAGGGTACGGCTTAGGGTACGGGTTAGGGTACGGGTGAGGGTACGGCGTAGGGTATGGGTTAGGGTTAGGGTTAGGGTTAGGGTTAGTTTTAGGGTTAGGGATTGGTTTAGGGTACGGGTTAGGACTAGCGTACGTGTTAGGGTTAGGGTTTGGGTTAGGGTTAGGGTACGCGTTAGGGTTAGGGTATGGGTTAGGGTTAGGGTACACGTTAGGATTAGGGTATTTATTAAACCTATCCCACTCTCTAGATACCACTTAGCACGTAAAGGAATATTATTTGGGGTCCAGCCATGGAGAAGATTTTAGTCACTAGGATAAGATAAAGAATAAACACATTATAAAAAAATCACATTAGGATTTTCTTTTTAACCTGTTCCTTAAAACACTAGTGCTTAGGAAATCTAATGGAGGCAAAAGCAGTCAAGGGTAGTTTAGGGTTAGGGTTAGGGTTAGGGTTAGTGTTAGGGTTAGGGTACGGCTTAGGGTATGGGATAGGGTACGGGTGAGGGTACGGCGTAGGGTAGGGGTTAGGGTTAGGGTTAGGGTTAGGGTTAGGGTTAGGGTACGGCTTAGGGTACGGGTGAGGGTACGGGTGAGGGTACTGCGTAGGGTATTGGTTAGGGTTAGGGTACGGCTTAGGATACGGGTTAGGGTACGGGTTAGGGTACGGCGTAGGGTAGGGGTTAGGGTTAGGGTTAGGGTTAGGGTTAGGGTTAGGGTACGGCTTAGGGTACGGGTTAGGGTACAGGTGAGGGTACGGCGTAGGGTATAGGTTAGGGTTAGGGTTAGGGTTAGGGTACGGCTTAGGATACGGGTTAGGGTACGGGTGAGGGTACGGCGTAGCGTATGGGTTAGGGTTAGGGTTAGGGTTAGGGTACGGCTTAGGGTACGGGTTAGGGTACGGGTGAGGGTACGGCGTAGGGTATGGGTTAGGGTTAGGGTTAGGGTTAGGGTTAGTTTTAGGGTTAGGGATTGGTTTAGGGTACGGGTTAGGACTAGCGTACGTGTTAGGGTTAGGGTTTGGGTTAGGGTTAGGGTACGCGTTAGGGTTAGGGTATGGGTTAGGGTTAGGGTACACGTTAGGATTAGGGTATTTATTAAACCTATCCCACTCTCTAGATACCACTTAGCACGTAAAGGAATATTATTTGGGGTCCAGCCATGGAGAAGATTTTAGTCACTAGGATAAGATAAAGAATAAACACATTATAAAAAAATCACATTAGGATTTTCTTTTTAACCTGTTCCTTAAAACACTAGTGCTTAGGAAATCTAATGGAGGCAAAAGCAGTCAAGGGTAGTTTAGGGTTAGGGTTAGGGTTAGGGTTAGTGTTAGGGTTAGGGTACGGCTTAGGGTATGGGATAGGGTACGGGTGAGGGTACGGCGTAGGGTAGGGGTTAGGGTTAGGGTTAGGGTTAGGGTTAGGGTTAGGGTACGGCTTAGGGTACGGGTGAGGGTACGGGTGAGGGTACTGCGTAGGGTATTGGTTAGGGTTAGGGTACGGCTTAGGATACGGGTTAGGGTACGGGTTAGGGTACGGCGTAGGGTAGGGGTTAGGGTTAGGGTTAGGGTTAGGGTTAGGGTTAGGGTACGGCTTAGGGTACGGGTTAGGGTACAGGTGAGGGTACGGCGTAGGGTATAGGTTAGGGTTAGGGTTAGGGTTAGGGTACGGCTTAGGATACGGGTTAGGGTACGGGTGAGGGTACGGCGTAGCGTATGGGTTAGGGTTAGGGTTAGGGTTAGGGTACGGCTTAGGGTACGGGTTAGGGTACGGGTGAGGGTACGGCGTAGGGTATGGGTTAGGGTTAGGGTTAGGGTTAGGGTTAGTTTTAGGGTTAGGGATTGGTTTAGGGTACGGGTTAGGACTAGCGTACGTGTTAGGGTTAGGGTTTGGGTTAGGGTTAGGGTACGCGTTAGGGTTAGGGTATGGGTTAGGGTTAGGGTACACGTTAGGATTAGGGTATTTATTAAACCTATCCCACTCTCTAGATACCACTTAGCACGTAAAGGAATATTATTTGGGGTCCAGCCATGGAGAAGATTTTAGTCACTAGGATAAGATAAAGAATAAACACATTATAAAAAAATCACATTAGGATTTTCTTTTTAACCTGTTCCTTAAAACACTAGTGCTTAGGAAATCTAATGGAGGCAAAAGCAGTCAAGGGTAGTTTAGGGTTAGGGTTAGGGTTAGGGTTAGTGTTAGGGTTAGGGTACGGCTTAGGGTATGGGATAGGGTACGGGTGAGGGTACGGCGTAGGGTAGGGGTTAGGGTTAGGGTTAGGGTTAGGGTTAGGGTTAGGGTACGGCTTAGGGTACGGGTGAGGGTACGGGTGAGGGTACTGCGTAGGGTATTGGTTAGGGTTAGGGTACGGCTTAGGATACGGGTTAGGGTACGGGTTAGGGTACGGCGTAGGGTAGGGGTTAGGGTTAGGGTTAGGGTTAGGGTTAGGGTTAGGGTACGGCTTAGGGTACGGGTTAGGGTACAGGTGAGGGTACGGCGTAGGGTATAGGTTAGGGTTAGGGTTAGGGTTAGGGTACGGCTTAGGATACGGGTTAGGGTACGGGTGAGGGTACGGCGTAGCGTATGGGTTAGGGTTAGGGTTAGGGTTAGGGTACGGCTTAGGGTACGGGTTAGGGTACGGGTGAGGGTACGGCGTAGGGTATGGGTTAGGGTTAGGGTTAGGGTTAGGGTTAGTTTTAGGGTTAGGGATTGGTTTAGGGTACGGGTTAGGACTAGCGTACGTGTTAGGGTTAGGGTTTGGGTTAGGGTTAGGGTACGCGTTAGGGTTAGGGTATGGGTTAGGGTTAGGGTACACGTTAGGATTAGGGTATTTATTAAACCTATCCCACTCTCTAGATACCACTTAGCACGTAAAGGAATATTATTTGGGGTCCAGCCATGGAGAAGATTTTAGTCACTAGGATAAGATAAAGAATAAACACATTATAAAAAAATCACATTAGGATTTTCTTTTTAACCTGTTCCTTAAAACACTAGTGCTTAGGAAATCTAATGGAGGCAAAAGCAGTCAAGGGTAGTTTAGGGTTAGGGTTAGGGTTAGGGTTAGTGTTAGGGTTAGGGTACGGCTTAGGGTATGGGATAGGGTACGGGTGAGGGTACGGCGTAGGGTAGGGGTTAGGGTTAGGGTTAGGGTTAGGGTTAGGGTTAGGGTACGGCTTAGGGTACGGGTGAGGGTACGGGTGAGGGTACTGCGTAGGGTATTGGTTAGGGTTAGGGTACGGCTTAGGATACGGGTTAGGGTACGGGTTAGGGTACGGCGTAGGGTAGGGGTTAGGGTTAGGGTTAGGGTTAGGGTTAGGGTTAGGGTACGGCTTAGGGTACGGGTTAGGGTACAGGTGAGGGTACGGCGTAGGGTATAGGTTAGGGTTAGGGTTAGGGTTAGGGTACGGCTTAGGATACGGGTTAGGGTACGGGTGAGGGTACGGCGTAGCGTATGGGTTAGGGTTAGGGTTAGGGTTAGGGTACGGCTTAGGGTACGGGTTAGGGTACGGGTGAGGGTACGGCGTAGGGTATGGGTTAGGGTTAGGGTTAGGGTTAGGGTTAGGGTTAGTTTTAGGGTTAGGGATTGGTTTAGGGTACGGGTTAGGACTAGCGTACGTGTTAGGGTTAGGGTTTGGGTTAGGGTTAGGGTACGCGTTAGGGTTAGGGTATGGGTTAGGGTTAGGGTACACGTTAGGATTAGGGTATTTATTAAACCTATCCCACTCTCTAGATACCACTTAGCACGTAAAGGAATATTATTTGGGGTCCAGCCATGGAGAAGATTTTAGTCACTAGGATAAGATAAAGAATAAACACATTATAAAAAAATCACATTAGGATTTTCTTTTTAACCTGTTCCTTAAAACACTAGTGCTTAGGAAATCTAATGGAGGCAAAAGCAGTCAAGGGTAGTTTAGGGTTAGGGTTAGGGTTAGGGTTAGTGTTAGGGTTAGGGTACGGCTTAGGGTATGGGATAGGGTACGGGTGAGGGTACGGCGTAGGGTAGGGGTTAGGGTTAGGGTTAGGGTTAGGGTTAGGGTTAGGGTACGGCTTAGGGTACGGGTGAGGGTACGGGTGAGGGTACTGCGTAGGGTATTGGTTAGGGTTAGGGTACGGCTTAGGATACGGGTTAGGGTACGGGTTAGGGTACGGCGTAGGGTAGGGGTTAGGGTTAGGGTTAGGGTTAGGGTTAGGGTTAGGGTACGGCTTAGGGTACGGGTTAGGGTACAGGTGAGGGTACGGCGTAGGGTATAGGTTAGGGTTAGGGTTAGGGTTAGGGTACGGCTTAGGATACGGGTTAGGGTACGGGTGAGGGTACGGCGTAGCGTATGGGTTAGGGTTAGGGTTAGGGTTAGGGTACGGCTTAGGGTACGGGTTAGGGTACGGGTGAGGGTACGGCGTAGGGTATGGGTTAGGGTTAGGGTTAGGGTTAGGGTTAGTTTTAGGGTTAGGGATTGGTTTAGGGTACGGGTTAGGACTAGCGTACGTGTTAGGGTTAGGGTTTGGGTTAGGGTTAGGGTACGCGTTAGGGTTAGGGTATGGGTTAGGGTTAGGGTACACGTTAGGATTAGGGTATTTATTAAACCTATCCCACTCTCTAGATACCACTTAGCACGTAAAGGAATATTATTTGGGGTCCAGCCATGGAGAAGATTTTAGTCACTAGGATAAGATAAAGAATAAACACATTATAAAAAAATCACATTAGGATTTTCTTTTTAACCTGTTCCTTAAAACACTAGTGCTTAGGAAATCTAATGGAGGCAAAAGCAGTCAAGGGTAGTTTAGGGTTAGGGTTAGGGTTAGGGTTAGTGTTAGGGTTAGGGTACGGCTTAGGGTATGGGATAGGGTACGGGTGAGGGTACGGCGTAGGGTAGGGGTTAGGGTTAGGGTTAGGGTTAGGGTTAGGGTTAGGGTACGGCTTAGGGTACGGGTGAGGGTACGGGTGAGGGTACTGCGTAGGGTATTGGTTAGGGTTAGGGTACGGCTTAGGATACGGGTTAGGGTACGGGTTAGGGTACGGCGTAGGGTAGGGGTTAGGGTTAGGGTTAGGGTTAGGGTTAGGGTTAGGGTACGGCTTAGGGTACGGGTTAGGGTACAGGTGAGGGTACGGCGTAGGGTATAGGTTAGGGTTAGGGTTAGGGTTAGGGTACGGCTTAGGATACGGGTTAGGGTACGGGTGAGGGTACGGCGTAGCGTATGGGTTAGGGTTAGGGTTAGGGTTAGGGTACGGCTTAGGGTACGGGTTAGGGTACGGGTGAGGGTACGGCGTAGGGTATGGGTTAGGGTTAGGGTTAGGGTTAGGGTTAGTTTTAGGGTTAGGGATTGGTTTAGGGTACGGGTTAGGACTAGCGTACGTGTTAGGGTTAGGGTTTGGGTTAGGGTTAGGGTACGCGTTAGGGTTAGGGTATGGGTTAGGGTTAGGGTACACGTTAGGATTAGGGTATTTATTAAACCTATCCCACTCTCTAGATACCACTTAGCACGTAAAGGAATATTATTTGGGGTCCAGCCATGGAGAAGATTTTAGTCACTAGGATAAGATAAAGAATAAACACATTATAAAAAAATCACATTAGGATTTTCTTTTTAACCTGTTCCTTAAAACACTAGTGCTTAGGAAATCTAATGGAGGCAAAAGCAGTCAAGGGTAGTTTAGGGTTAGGGTTAGGGTTAGGGTTAGTGTTAGGGTTAGGGTACGGCTTAGGGTATGGGATAGGGTACGGGTGAGGGTACGGCGTAGGGTAGGGGTTAGGGTTAGGGTTAGGGTTAGGGTTAGGGTTAGGGTACGGCTTAGGGTACGGGTGAGGGTACGGGTGAGGGTACTGCGTAGGGTATTGGTTAGGGTTAGGGTACGGCTTAGGATACGGGTTAGGGTACGGGTTAGGGTACGGCGTAGGGTAGGGGTTAGGGTTAGGGTTAGGGTTAGGGTTAGGGTTAGGGTACGGCTTAGGGTACGGGTTAGGGTACAGGTGAGGGTACGGCGTAGGGTATAGGTTAGGGTTAGGGTTAGGGTTAGGGTACGGCTTAGGATACGGGTTAGGGTACGGGTGAGGGTACGGCGTAGCGTATGGGTTAGGGTTAGGGTTAGGGTTAGGGTACGGCTTAGGGTACGGGTTAGGGTACGGGTGAGGGTACGGCGTAGGGTATGGGTTAGGGTTAGGGTTAGGGTTAGGGTTAGTTTTAGGGTTAGGGATTGGTTTAGGGTACGGGTTAGGACTAGCGTACGTGTTAGGGTTAGGGTTTGGGTTAGGGTTAGGGTACGCGTTAGGGTTAGGGTATGGGTTAGGGTTAGGGTACACGTTAGGATTAGGGTATTTATTAAACCTATCCCACTCTCTAGATACCACTTAGCACGTAAAGGAATATTATTTGGGGTCCAGCCATGGAGAAGATTTTAGTCACTAGGATAAGATAAAGAATAAACACATTATAAAAAAATCACATTAGGATTTTCTTTTTAACCTGTTCCTTAAAACACTAGTGCTTAGGAAATCTAATGGAGGCAAAAGCAGTCAAGGGTAGTTTAGGGTTAGGGTTAGGGTTAGGGTTAGTGTTAGGGTTAGGGTACGGCTTAGGGTATGGGATAGGGTACGGGTGAGGGTACGGCGTAGGGTAGGGGTTAGGGTTAGGGTTAGGGTTAGGGTTAGGGTTAGGGTACGGCTTAGGGTACGGGTGAGGGTACGGGTGAGGGTACTGCGTAGGGTATTGGTTAGGGTTAGGGTACGGCTTAGGATACGGGTTAGGGTACGGGTTAGGGTACGGCGTAGGGTAGGGGTTAGGGTTAGGGTTAGGGTTAGGGTTAGGGTTAGGGTACGGCTTAGGGTACGGGTTAGGGTACAGGTGAGGGTACGGCGTAGGGTATAGGTTAGGGTTAGGGTTAGGGTTAGGGTACGGCTTAGGATACGGGTTAGGGTACGGGTGAGGGTACGGCGTAGCGTATGGGTTAGGGTTAGGGTTAGGGTTAGGGTACGGCTTAGGGTACGGGTTAGGGTACGGGTGAGGGTACGGCGTAGGGTATGGGTTAGGGTTAGGGTTAGGGTTAGGGTTAGTTTTAGGGTTAGGGATTGGTTTAGGGTACGGGTTAGGACTAGCGTACGTGTTAGGGTTAGGGTTTGGGTTAGGGTTAGGGTACGCGTTAGGGTTAGGGTATGGGTTAGGGTTAGGGTACACGTTAGGATTAGGGTATTTATTAAACCTATCCCACTCTCTAGATACCACTTAGCACGTAAAGGAATATTATTTGGGGTCCAGCCATGGAGAAGATTTTAGTCACTAGGATAAGATAAAGAATAAACACATTATAAAAAAATCACATTAGGATTTTCTTTTTAACCTGTTCCTTAAAACACTAGTGCTTAGGAAATCTAATGGAGGCAAAAGCAGTCAAGGGTAGTTTAGGGTTAGGGTTAGGGTTAGGGTTAGTGTTAGGGTTAGGGTACGGCTTAGGGTATGGGATAGGGTACGGGTGAGGGTACGGCGTAGGGTAGGGGTTAGGGTTAGGGTTAGGGTTAGGGTTAGGGTTAGGGTACGGCTTAGGGTACGGGTGAGGGTACGGGTGAGGGTACTGCGTAGGGTATTGGTTAGGGTTAGGGTACGGCTTAGGATACGGGTTAGGGTACGGGTTAGGGTACGGCGTAGGGTAGGGGTTAGGGTTAGGGTTAGGGTTAGGGTTAGGGTTAGGGTACGGCTTAGGGTACGGGTTAGGGTACAGGTGAGGGTACGGCGTAGGGTATAGGTTAGGGTTAGGGTTAGGGTTAGGGTACGGCTTAGGATACGGGTTAGGGTACGGGTGAGGGTACGGCGTAGCGTATGGGTTAGGGTTAGGGTTAGGGTTAGGGTACGGCTTAGGGTACGGGTTAGGGTACGGGTGAGGGTACGGCGTAGGGTATGGGTTAGGGTTAGGGTTAGGGTTAGGGTTAGTTTTAGGGTTAGGGATTGGTTTAGGGTACGGGTTAGGACTAGCGTACGTGTTAGGGTTAGGGTTTGGGTTAGGGTTAGGGTACGCGTTAGGGTTAGGGTATGGGTTAGGGTTAGGGTACACGTTAGGATTAGGGTATTTATTAAACCTATCCCACTCTCTAGATACCACTTAGCACGTAAAGGAATATTATTTGGGGTCCAGCCATGGAGAAGATTTTAGTCACTAGGATAAGATAAAGAATAAACACATTATAAAAAAATCACATTAGGATTTTCTTTTTAACCTGTTCCTTAAAACACTAGTGCTTAGGAAATCTAATGGAGGCAAAAGCAGTCAAGGGTAGTTTAGGGTTAGGGTTAGGGTTAGGGTTAGTGTTAGGGTTAGGGTACGGCTTAGGGTATGGGATAGGGTACGGGTGAGGGTACGGCGTAGGGTAGGGGTTAGGGTTAGGGTTAGGGTTAGGGTTAGGGTTAGGGTACGGCTTAGGGTACGGGTGAGGGTACGGGTGAGGGTACTGCGTAGGGTATTGGTTAGGGTTAGGGTACGGCTTAGGATACGGGTTAGGGTACGGGTTAGGGTACGGCGTAGGGTAGGGGTTAGGGTTAGGGTTAGGGTTAGGGTTAGGGTTAGGGTACGGCTTAGGGTACGGGTTAGGGTACAGGTGAGGGTACGGCGTAGGGTATAGGTTAGGGTTAGGGTTAGGGTTAGGGTACGGCTTAGGATACGGGTTAGGGTACGGGTGAGGGTACGGCGTAGCGTATGGGTTAGGGTTAGGGTTAGGGTTAGGGTACGGCTTAGGGTACGGGTTAGGGTACGGGTGAGGGTACGGCGTAGGGTATGGGTTAGGGTTAGGGTTAGGGTTAGGGTTAGTTTTAGGGTTAGGGATTGGTTTAGGGTACGGGTTAGGACTAGCGTACGTGTTAGGGTTAGGGTTTGGGTTAGGGTTAGGGTACGCGTTAGGGTTAGGGTATGGGTTAGGGTTAGGGTACACGTTAGGATTAGGGTATTTATTAAACCTATCCCACTCTCTAGATACCACTTAGCACGTAAAGGAATATTATTTGGGGTCCAGCCATGGAGAAGATTTTAGTCACTAGGATAAGATAAAGAATAAACACATTATAAAAAAATCACATTAGGATTTTCTTTTTAACCTGTTCCTTAAAACACTAGTGCTTAGGAAATCTAATGGAGGCAAAAGCAGTCAAGGGTAGTTTAGGGTTAGGGTTAGGGTTAGGGTTAGTGTTAGGGTTAGGGTACGGCTTAGGGTATGGGATAGGGTACGGGTGAGGGTACGGCGTAGGGTAGGGGTTAGGGTTAGGGTTAGGGTTAGGGTTAGGGTTAGGGTACGGCTTAGGGTACGGGTGAGGGTACGGGTGAGGGTACTGCGTAGGGTATTGGTTAGGGTTAGGGTACGGCTTAGGATACGGGTTAGGGTACGGGTTAGGGTACGGCGTAGGGTAGGGGTTAGGGTTAGGGTTAGGGTTAGGGTTAGGGTTAGGGTACGGCTTAGGGTACGGGTTAGGGTACAGGTGAGGGTACGGCGTAGGGTATAGGTTAGGGTTAGGGTTAGGGTTAGGGTACGGCTTAGGATACGGGTTAGGGTACGGGTGAGGGTACGGCGTAGCGTATGGGTTAGGGTTAGGGTTAGGGTTAGGGTACGGCTTAGGGTACGGGTTAGGGTACGGGTGAGGGTACGGCGTAGGGTATGGGTTAGGGTTAGGGTTAGGGTTAGGGTTAGTTTTAGGGTTAGGGATTGGTTTAGGGTACGGGTTAGGACTAGCGTACGTGTTAGGGTTAGGGTTTGGGTTAGGGTTAGGGTACGCGTTAGGGTTAGGGTATGGGTTAGGGTTAGGGTACACGTTAGGATTAGGGTATTTATTAAACCTATCCCACTCTCTAGATACCACTTAGCACGTAAAGGAATATTATTTGGGGTCCAGCCATGGAGAAGATTTTAGTCACTAGGATAAGATAAAGAATAAACACATTATAAAAAAATCACATTAGGATTTTCTTTTTAACCTGTTCCTTAAAACACTAGTGCTTAGGAAATCTAATGGAGGCAAAAGCAGTCAAGGGTAGTTTAGGGTTAGGGTTAGGGTTAGGGTTAGTGTTAGGGTTAGGGTACGGCTTAGGGTATGGGATAGGGTACGGGTGAGGGTACGGCGTAGGGTAGGGGTTAGGGTTAGGGTTAGGGTTAGGGTTAGGGTTAGGGTACGGCTTAGGGTACGGGTGAGGGTACGGGTGAGGGTACTGCGTAGGGTATTGGTTAGGGTTAGGGTACGGCTTAGGATACGGGTTAGGGTACGGGTTAGGGTACGGCGTAGGGTAGGGGTTAGGGTTAGGGTTAGGGTTAGGGTTAGGGTTAGGGTACGGCTTAGGGTACGGGTTAGGGTACAGGTGAGGGTACGGCGTAGGGTATAGGTTAGGGTTAGGGTTAGGGTTAGGGTACGGCTTAGGATACGGGTTAGGGTACGGGTGAGGGTACGGCGTAGCGTATGGGTTAGGGTTAGGGTTAGGGTTAGGGTACGGCTTAGGGTACGGGTTAGGGTACGGGTGAGGGTACGGCGTAGGGTATGGGTTAGGGTTAGGGTTAGGGTTAGGGTTAGTTTTAGGGTTAGGGATTGGTTT
>NW_026871679.1:7500-62917 GCF_028564815.1 Eubalaena glacialis | reverse complement strand
TTTTCTTTTTAACCTGTTCCTTAAAACACTAGTGCTTAGGAAATCTAATGGAGGCAAAAGCAGTCAAGGGTAGTTTAGGGTTAGGGTTAGGGTTAGGGTTAGTGTTAGGGTTAGGGTACGGCTTAGGGTATGGGATAGGGGACGGGTGAGGGTACGGCGTAGGGTAGGGGTTAGGGTTAGGGTTAGGGTTAGGGTTAGGGTTAGGGTACGGCTTAGGGTACGGGTGAGGGTACGGGTGAGGGTACTGCGTAGGGTATTGGTTAGGGTTAGGGTACGGCTTAGGATACGGGTTAGGGTACGGGTTAGGGTACGGCGTAGGGTATGGGTTAGGGTTAGGGTTAGGGTTAGGGTTAGGGTTAGGGTTAGGGTACGGCTTAGGGTACGGGTTAGGGTACGGGTGAGGGTATGGCGTAGGGTATAGGTTAGGGTTAGGGTTAGGGTTAGGGTACGGCTTAGGATACGGGTTAGGGTACGGGTGAGGGTACGGCGTAGCGTATGGGTTAGGGTTAGGGTTAGGGTTAGGGTACGGCTTAGGGTACGGGTTAGGGTACGGGTGAGGGTACGGCGTAGGGTATAGGTTAGGGTTAGGGTTAGGGTTAGGGTACGGCTTAGGATACGGGTTAGGGTACGGGTGAGGGTACGGCGTAGCGTATGGGTTAGGGTTAGGGTTAGGGTTAGGGTACGGCTTAGGGTACGGGTTAGGGTACGGGTGAGGGTACGGCGTAGGGTATGGGTTAGGGTTAGGGTTAGGGTTAGGGTTAGTTTTAGGGTTAGGGATTGGTTTAGGGTACGGGTTAGGATTAGCGTACGTGTTAGGGTTAGGGTTTGGGTTAGGGTTAGGGTACGCGTTAGGGTTAGGGTATGGGTTAGGGTTAGGGTACACGTTAGGATTAGGGTATTTATTAAACCTATCCCACTCTCTAGATACCACTTAGCACGTAAAGGAATATTATTTGGGGTCCAGCCATGGAGAAGATTTTAGTCACTAGGATAAGATAAAGAATAAACACATTATAAAAAAATCACATTAGGATTTTCTTTTTAACCTGTTCCTTAAAACACTAGTGCTTAGGAAATCTAATGGAGGCAAAAGCAGTCAAGGGTAGTTTAGGGTTAGGGTTAGGGTTAGGGTTAGTGTTAGGGTTAGGGTACGGCTTAGGGTATGGGATAGGGGACGGGTGAGGGTACGGCGTAGGGTAGGGGTTAGGGTTAGGGTTAGGGTTAGGGTTAGGGTTAGGGTACGGCTTAGGGTACGGGTGAGGGTACGGGTGAGGGTACTGCGTAGGGTATTGGTTAGGGTTAGGGTACGGCTTAGGATACGGGTTAGGGTACGGGTTAGGGTACGGCGTAGGGTATGGGTTAGGGTTAGGGTTAGGGTTAGGGTTAGGGTTAGGGTTAGGGTACGGCTTAGGGTACGGGTTAGGGTACGGGTGAGGGTATGGCGTAGGGTATAGGTTAGGGTTAGGGTTAGGGTTAGGGTACGGCTTAGGATACGGGTTAGGGTACGGGTGAGGGTACGGCGTAGCGTATGGGTTAGGGTTAGGGTTAGGGTTAGGGTACGGCTTAGGGTACGGGTTAGGGTACGGGTGAGGGTACGGCGTAGGGTATAGGTTAGGGTTAGGGTTAGGGTTAGGGTACGGCTTAGGATACGGGTTAGGGTACGGGTGAGGGTACGGCGTAGCGTATGGGTTAGGGTTAGGGTTAGGGTTAGGGTACGGCTTAGGGTACGGGTTAGGGTACGGGTGAGGGTACGGCGTAGGGTATGGGTTAGGGTTAGGGTTAGGGTTAGGGTTAGTTTTAGGGTTAGGGATTGGTTTAGGGTACGGGTTAGGATTAGCGTACGTGTTAGGGTTAGGGTTTGGGTTAGGGTTAGGGTACGCGTTAGGGTTAGGGTATGGGTTAGGGTTAGGGTACACGTTAGGATTAGGGTATTTATTAAACCTATCCCACTCTCTAGATACCACTTAGCACGTAAAGGAATATTATTTGGGGTCCAGCCATGGAGAAGATTTTAGTCACTAGGATAAGATAAAGAATAAACACATTATAAAAAAATCACATTAGGATTTTCTTTTTAACCTGTTCCTTAAAACACTAGTGCTTAGGAAATCTAATGGAGGCAAAAGCAGTCAAGGGTAGTTTAGGGTTAGGGTTAGGGTTAGGGTTAGTGTTAGGGTTAGGGTACGGCTTAGGGTATGGGATAGGGGACGGGTGAGGGTACGGCGTAGGGTAGGGGTTAGGGTTAGGGTTAGGGTTAGGGTTAGGGTTAGGGTACGGCTTAGGGTACGGGTGAGGGTACGGGTGAGGGTACTGCGTAGGGTATTGGTTAGGGTTAGGGTACGGCTTAGGATACGGGTTAGGGTACGGGTTAGGGTACGGCGTAGGGTATGGGTTAGGGTTAGGGTTAGGGTTAGGGTTAGGGTTAGGGTTAGGGTACGGCTTAGGGTACGGGTTAGGGTACGGGTGAGGGTATGGCGTAGGGTATAGGTTAGGGTTAGGGTTAGGGTTAGGGTACGGCTTAGGATACGGGTTAGGGTACGGGTGAGGGTACGGCGTAGCGTATGGGTTAGGGTTAGGGTTAGGGTTAGGGTACGGCTTAGGGTACGGGTTAGGGTACGGGTGAGGGTACGGCGTAGGGTATAGGTTAGGGTTAGGGTTAGGGTTAGGGTACGGCTTAGGATACGGGTTAGGGTACGGGTGAGGGTACGGCGTAGCGTATGGGTTAGGGTTAGGGTTAGGGTTAGGGTACGGCTTAGGGTACGGGTTAGGGTACGGGTGAGGGTACGGCGTAGGGTATGGGTTAGGGTTAGGGTTAGGGTTAGGGTTAGTTTTAGGGTTAGGGATTGGTTTAGGGTACGGGTTAGGATTAGCGTACGTGTTAGGGTTAGGGTTTGGGTTAGGGTTAGGGTACGCGTTAGGGTTAGGGTATGGGTTAGGGTTAGGGTACACGTTAGGATTAGGGTATTTATTAAACCTATCCCACTCTCTAGATACCACTTAGCACGTAAAGGAATATTATTTGGGGTCCAGCCATGGAGAAGATTTTAGTCACTAGGATAAGATAAAGAATAAACACATTATAAAAAAATCACATTAGGATTTTCTTTTTAACCTGTTCCTTAAAACACTAGTGCTTAGGAAATCTAATGGAGGCAAAAGCAGTCAAGGGTAGTTTAGGGTTAGGGTTAGGGTTAGGGTTAGTGTTAGGGTTAGGGTACGGCTTAGGGTATGGGATAGGGGACGGGTGAGGGTACGGCGTAGGGTAGGGGTTAGGGTTAGGGTTAGGGTTAGGGTTAGGGTTAGGGTACGGCTTAGGGTACGGGTGAGGGTACGGGTGAGGGTACTGCGTAGGGTATTGGTTAGGGTTAGGGTACGGCTTAGGATACGGGTTAGGGTACGGGTTAGGGTACGGCGTAGGGTATGGGTTAGGGTTAGGGTTAGGGTTAGGGTTAGGGTTAGGGTTAGGGTACGGCTTAGGGTACGGGTTAGGGTACGGGTGAGGGTATGGCGTAGGGTATAGGTTAGGGTTAGGGTTAGGGTTAGGGTACGGCTTAGGATACGGGTTAGGGTACGGGTGAGGGTACGGCGTAGCGTATGGGTTAGGGTTAGGGTTAGGGTTAGGGTACGGCTTAGGGTACGGGTTAGGGTACGGGTGAGGGTACGGCGTAGGGTATAGGTTAGGGTTAGGGTTAGGGTTAGGGTACGGCTTAGGATACGGGTTAGGGTACGGGTGAGGGTACGGCGTAGCGTATGGGTTAGGGTTAGGGTTAGGGTTAGGGTACGGCTTAGGGTACGGGTTAGGGTACGGGTGAGGGTACGGCGTAGGGTATGGGTTAGGGTTAGGGTTAGGGTTAGGGTTAGTTTTAGGGTTAGGGATTGGTTTAGGGTACGGGTTAGGATTAGCGTACGTGTTAGGGTTAGGGTTTGGGTTAGGGTTAGGGTACGCGTTAGGGTTAGGGTATGGGTTAGGGTTAGGGTACACGTTAGGATTAGGGTATTTATTAAACCTATCCCACTCTCTAGATACCACTTAGCACGTAAAGGAATATTATTTGGGGTCCAGCCATGGAGAAGATTTTAGTCACTAGGATAAGATAAAGAATAAACACATTATAAAAAAATCACATTAGGATTTTCTTTTTAACCTGTTCCTTAAAACACTAGTGCTTAGGAAATCTAATGGAGGCAAAAGCAGTCAAGGGTAGTTTAGGGTTAGGGTTAGGGTTAGGGTTAGTGTTAGGGTTAGGGTACGGCTTAGGGTATGGGATAGGGGACGGGTGAGGGTACGGCGTAGGGTAGGGGTTAGGGTTAGGGTTAGGGTTAGGGTTAGGGTTAGGGTACGGCTTAGGGTACGGGTGAGGGTACGGGTGAGGGTACTGCGTAGGGTATTGGTTAGGGTTAGGGTACGGCTTAGGATACGGGTTAGGGTACGGGTTAGGGTACGGCGTAGGGTATGGGTTAGGGTTAGGGTTAGGGTTAGGGTTAGGGTTAGGGTTAGGGTACGGCTTAGGGTACGGGTTAGGGTACGGGTGAGGGTATGGCGTAGGGTATAGGTTAGGGTTAGGGTTAGGGTTAGGGTACGGCTTAGGATACGGGTTAGGGTACGGGTGAGGGTACGGCGTAGCGTATGGGTTAGGGTTAGGGTTAGGGTTAGGGTACGGCTTAGGGTACGGGTTAGGGTACGGGTGAGGGTACGGCGTAGGGTATAGGTTAGGGTTAGGGTTAGGGTTAGGGTACGGCTTAGGATACGGGTTAGGGTACGGGTGAGGGTACGGCGTAGCGTATGGGTTAGGGTTAGGGTTAGGGTTAGGGTACGGCTTAGGGTACGGGTTAGGGTACGGGTGAGGGTACGGCGTAGGGTATGGGTTAGGGTTAGGGTTAGGGTTAGGGTTAGTTTTAGGGTTAGGGATTGGTTTAGGGTACGGGTTAGGATTAGCGTACGTGTTAGGGTTAGGGTTTGGGTTAGGGTTAGGGTACGCGTTAGGGTTAGGGTATGGGTTAGGGTTAGGGTACACGTTAGGATTAGGGTATTTATTAAACCTATCCCACTCTCTAGATACCACTTAGCACGTAAAGGAATATTATTTGGGGTCCAGCCATGGAGAAGATTTTAGTCACTAGGATAAGATAAAGAATAAACACATTATAAAAAAATCACATTAGGATTTTCTTTTTAACCTGTTCCTTAAAACACTAGTGCTTAGGAAATCTAATGGAGGCAAAAGCAGTCAAGGGTAGTTTAGGGTTAGGGTTAGGGTTAGGGTTAGTGTTAGGGTTAGGGTACGGCTTAGGGTATGGGATAGGGGACGGGTGAGGGTACGGCGTAGGGTAGGGGTTAGGGTTAGGGTTAGGGTTAGGGTTAGGGTTAGGGTACGGCTTAGGGTACGGGTGAGGGTACGGGTGAGGGTACTGCGTAGGGTATTGGTTAGGGTTAGGGTACGGCTTAGGATACGGGTTAGGGTACGGGTTAGGGTACGGCGTAGGGTATGGGTTAGGGTTAGGGTTAGGGTTAGGGTTAGGGTTAGGGTTAGGGTACGGCTTAGGGTACGGGTTAGGGTACGGGTGAGGGTATGGCGTAGGGTATAGGTTAGGGTTAGGGTTAGGGTTAGGGTACGGCTTAGGATACGGGTTAGGGTACGGGTGAGGGTACGGCGTAGCGTATGGGTTAGGGTTAGGGTTAGGGTTAGGGTACGGCTTAGGGTACGGGTTAGGGTACGGGTGAGGGTACGGCGTAGGGTATAGGTTAGGGTTAGGGTTAGGGTTAGGGTACGGCTTAGGATACGGGTTAGGGTACGGGTGAGGGTACGGCGTAGCGTATGGGTTAGGGTTAGGGTTAGGGTTAGGGTACGGCTTAGGGTACGGGTTAGGGTACGGGTGAGGGTACGGCGTAGGGTATGGGTTAGGGTTAGGGTTAGGGTTAGGGTTAGTTTTAGGGTTAGGGATTGGTTTAGGGTACGGGTTAGGATTAGCGTACGTGTTAGGGTTAGGGTTTGGGTTAGGGTTAGGGTACGCGTTAGGGTTAGGGTATGGGTTAGGGTTAGGGTACACGTTAGGATTAGGGTATTTATTAAACCTATCCCACTCTCTAGATACCACTTAGCACGTAAAGGAATATTATTTGGGGTCCAGCCATGGAGAAGATTTTAGTCACTAGGATAAGATAAAGAATAAACACATTATAAAAAAATCACATTAGGATTTTCTTTTTAACCTGTTCCTTAAAACACTAGTGCTTAGGAAATCTAATGGAGGCAAAAGCAGTCAAGGGTAGTTTAGGGTTAGGGTTAGGGTTAGGGTTAGTGTTAGGGTTAGGGTACGGCTTAGGGTATGGGATAGGGGACGGGTGAGGGTACGGCGTAGGGTAGGGGTTAGGGTTAGGGTTAGGGTTAGGGTTAGGGTTAGGGTACGGCTTAGGGTACGGGTGAGGGTACGGGTGAGGGTACTGCGTAGGGTATTGGTTAGGGTTAGGGTACGGCTTAGGATACGGGTTAGGGTACGGGTTAGGGTACGGCGTAGGGTATGGGTTAGGGTTAGGGTTAGGGTTAGGGTTAGGGTTAGGGTTAGGGTACGGCTTAGGGTACGGGTTAGGGTACGGGTGAGGGTATGGCGTAGGGTATAGGTTAGGGTTAGGGTTAGGGTTAGGGTACGGCTTAGGATACGGGTTAGGGTACGGGTGAGGGTACGGCGTAGCGTATGGGTTAGGGTTAGGGTTAGGGTTAGGGTACGGCTTAGGGTACGGGTTAGGGTACGGGTGAGGGTACGGCGTAGGGTATAGGTTAGGGTTAGGGTTAGGGTTAGGGTACGGCTTAGGATACGGGTTAGGGTACGGGTGAGGGTACGGCGTAGCGTATGGGTTAGGGTTAGGGTTAGGGTTAGGGTACGGCTTAGGGTACGGGTTAGGGTACGGGTGAGGGTACGGCGTAGGGTATGGGTTAGGGTTAGGGTTAGGGTTAGGGTTAGTTTTAGGGTTAGGGATTGGTTTAGGGTACGGGTTAGGATTAGCGTACGTGTTAGGGTTAGGGTTTGGGTTAGGGTTAGGGTACGCGTTAGGGTTAGGGTATGGGTTAGGGTTAGGGTACACGTTAGGATTAGGGTATTTATTAAACCTATCCCACTCTCTAGATACCACTTAGCACGTAAAGGAATATTATTTGGGGTCCAGCCATGGAGAAGATTTTAGTCACTAGGATAAGATAAAGAATAAACACATTATAAAAAAATCACATTAGGATTTTCTTTTTAACCTGTTCCTTAAAACACTAGTGCTTAGGAAATCTAATGGAGGCAAAAGCAGTCAAGGGTAGTTTAGGGTTAGGGTTAGGGTTAGGGTTAGTGTTAGGGTTAGGGTACGGCTTAGGGTATGGGATAGGGGACGGGTGAGGGTACGGCGTAGGGTAGGGGTTAGGGTTAGGGTTAGGGTTAGGGTTAGGGTTAGGGTACGGCTTAGGGTACGGGTGAGGGTACGGGTGAGGGTACTGCGTAGGGTATTGGTTAGGGTTAGGGTACGGCTTAGGATACGGGTTAGGGTACGGGTTAGGGTACGGCGTAGGGTATGGGTTAGGGTTAGGGTTAGGGTTAGGGTTAGGGTTAGGGTTAGGGTACGGCTTAGGGTACGGGTTAGGGTACGGGTGAGGGTATGGCGTAGGGTATAGGTTAGGGTTAGGGTTAGGGTTAGGGTACGGCTTAGGATACGGGTTAGGGTACGGGTGAGGGTACGGCGTAGCGTATGGGTTAGGGTTAGGGTTAGGGTTAGGGTACGGCTTAGGGTACGGGTTAGGGTACGGGTGAGGGTACGGCGTAGGGTATAGGTTAGGGTTAGGGTTAGGGTTAGGGTACGGCTTAGGATACGGGTTAGGGTACGGGTGAGGGTACGGCGTAGCGTATGGGTTAGGGTTAGGGTTAGGGTTAGGGTACGGCTTAGGGTACGGGTTAGGGTACGGGTGAGGGTACGGCGTAGGGTATGGGTTAGGGTTAGGGTTAGGGTTAGGGTTAGTTTTAGGGTTAGGGATTGGTTTAGGGTACGGGTTAGGATTAGCGTACGTGTTAGGGTTAGGGTTTGGGTTAGGGTTAGGGTACGCGTTAGGGTTAGGGTATGGGTTAGGGTTAGGGTACACGTTAGGATTAGGGTATTTATTAAACCTATCCCACTCTCTAGATACCACTTAGCACGTAAAGGAATATTATTTGGGGTCCAGCCATGGAGAAGATTTTAGTCACTAGGATAAGATAAAGAATAAACACATTATAAAAAAATCACATTAGGATTTTCTTTTTAACCTGTTCCTTAAAACACTAGTGCTTAGGAAATCTAATGGAGGCAAAAGCAGTCAAGGGTAGTTTAGGGTTAGGGTTAGGGTTAGGGTTAGTGTTAGGGTTAGGGTACGGCTTAGGGTATGGGATAGGGGACGGGTGAGGGTACGGCGTAGGGTAGGGGTTAGGGTTAGGGTTAGGGTTAGGGTTAGGGTACGGCTTAGGGTACGGGTTAGGGTACGGGTGAGGGTATGGCGTAGGGTATAGGTTAGGGTTAGGGTTAGGGTTAGGGTTAGGGTACGGCTTAGGATACGGGTTAGGGTACGGGTGAGGGTACGGCGTAGCGTATGGGTTAGGGTTAGGGTTAGGGTTAGGGTACGGCTTAGGGTACGGGTTAGGGTACGGGTGAGGGTACGGCGTAGGGTATAGGTTAGGGTTAGGGTTAGGGTTAGGGTACGGCTTAGGATACGGGTTAGGGTACGGGTGAGGGTACGGCGTAGCGTATGGGTTAGGGTTAGGGTTAGGGTTAGGGTACGGCTTAGGGTACGGGTTAGGGTACGGGTGAGGGTACGGCGTAGGGTATGGGTTAGGGTTAGGGTTAGGGTTAGGGTTAGTTTTAGGGTTAGGGATTGGTTTAGGGTACGGGTTAGGATTAGCGTACGTGTTAGGGTTAGGGTTTGGGTTAGGGTTAGGGTACGCGTTAGGGTTAGGGTATGGGTTAGGGTTAGGGTACACGTTAGGATTAGGGTATTTATTAAACCTATCCCACTCTCTAGATACCACTTAGCACGTAAAGGAATATTATTTGGGGTCCAGCCATGGAGAAGATTTTAGTCACTAGGATAAGATAAAGAATAAACACATTATAAAAAAATCACATTAGGATTTTCTTTTTAACCTGTTCCTTAAAACACTAGTGCTTAGGAAATCTAATGGAGGCAAAAGCAGTCAAGGGTAGTTTAGGGTTAGGGTTAGGGTTAGGGTTAGTGTTAGGGTTAGGGTACGGCTTAGGGTATGGGATAGGGGACGGGTGAGGGTACGGCGTAGGGTAGGGGTTAGGGTTAGGGTTAGGGTTAGGGTTAGGGTTAGGGTACGGCTTAGGGTACGGGTGAGGGTACGGGTGAGGGTACTGCGTAGGGTATTGGTTAGGGTTAGGGTACGGCTTAGGATACGGGTTAGGGTACGGGTTAGGGTACGGCGTAGGGTATGGGTTAGGGTTAGGGTTAGGGTTAGGGTTAGGGTTAGGGTTAGGGTACGGCTTAGGGTACGGGTTAGGGTACGGGTGAGGGTATGGCGTAGGGTATAGGTTAGGGTTAGGGTTAGGGTTAGGGTACGGCTTAGGATACGGGTTAGGGTACGGGTGAGGGTACGGCGTAGCGTATGGGTTAGGGTTAGGGTTAGGGTTAGGGTACGGCTTAGGGTACGGGTTAGGGTACGGGTGAGGGTACGGCGTAGGGTATAGGTTAGGGTTAGGGTTAGGGTTAGGGTACGGCTTAGGATACGGGTTAGGGTACGGGTGAGGGTACGGCGTAGCGTATGGGTTAGGGTTAGGGTTAGGGTTAGGGTACGGCTTAGGGTACGGGTTAGGGTACGGGTGAGGGTACGGCGTAGGGTATGGGTTAGGGTTAGGGTTAGGGTTAGGGTTAGTTTTAGGGTTAGGGATTGGTTTAGGGTACGGGTTAGGATTAGCGTACGTGTTAGGGTTAGGGTTTGGGTTAGGGTTAGGGTACGCGTTAGGGTTAGGGTATGGGTTAGGGTTAGGGTACACGTTAGGATTAGGGTATTTATTAAACCTATCCCACTCTCTAGATACCACTTAGCACGTAAAGGAATATTATTTGGGGTCCAGCCATGGAGAAGATTTTAGTCACTAGGATAAGATAAAGAATAAACACATTATAAAAAAATCACATTAGGATTTTCTTTTTAACCTGTTCCTTAAAACACTAGTGCTTAGGAAATCTAATGGAGGCAAAAGCAGTCAAGGGTAGTTTAGGGTTAGGGTTAGGGTTAGGGTTAGTGTTAGGGTTAGGGTACGGCTTAGGGTATGGGATAGGGGACGGGTGAGGGTACGGCGTAGGGTAGGGGTTAGGGTTAGGGTTAGGGTTAGGGTTAGGGTTAGGGTACGGCTTAGGGTACGGGTGAGGGTACGGGTGAGGGTACTGCGTAGGGTATTGGTTAGGGTTAGGGTACGGCTTAGGATACGGGTTAGGGTACGGGTTAGGGTACGGCGTAGGGTATGGGTTAGGGTTAGGGTTAGGGTTAGGGTTAGGGTTAGGGTTAGGGTACGGCTTAGGGTACGGGTTAGGGTACGGGTGAGGGTATGGCGTAGGGTATAGGTTAGGGTTAGGGTTAGGGTTAGGGTACGGCTTAGGATACGGGTTAGGGTACGGGTGAGGGTACGGCGTAGCGTATGGGTTAGGGTTAGGGTTAGGGTTAGGGTACGGCTTAGGGTACGGGTTAGGGTACGGGTGAGGGTACGGCGTAGGGTATAGGTTAGGGTTAGGGTTAGGGTTAGGGTACGGCTTAGGATACGGGTTAGGGTACGGGTGAGGGTACGGCGTAGCGTATGGGTTAGGGTTAGGGTTAGGGTTAGGGTACGGCTTAGGGTACGGGTTAGGGTACGGGTGAGGGTACGGCGTAGGGTATGGGTTAGGGTTAGGGTTAGGGTTAGGGTTAGTTTTAGGGTTAGGGATTGGTTTAGGGTACGGGTTAGGATTAGCGTACGTGTTAGGGTTAGGGTTTGGGTTAGGGTTAGGGTACGCGTTAGGGTTAGGGTATGGGTTAGGGTTAGGGTACACGTTAGGATTAGGGTATTTATTAAACCTATCCCACTCTCTAGATACCACTTAGCACGTAAAGGAATATTATTTGGGGTCCAGCCATGGAGAAGATTTTAGTCACTAGGATAAGATAAAGAATAAACACATTATAAAAAAATCACATTAGGATTTTCTTTTTAACCTGTTCCTTAAAACACTAGTGCTTAGGAAATCTAATGGAGGCAAAAGCAGTCAAGGGTAGTTTAGGGTTAGGGTTAGGGTTAGGGTTAGTGTTAGGGTTAGGGTACGGCTTAGGGTATGGGATAGGGGACGGGTGAGGGTACGGCGTAGGGTAGGGGTTAGGGTTAGGGTTAGGGTTAGGGTTAGGGTTAGGGTACGGCTTAGGGTACGGGTGAGGGTACGGGTGAGGGTACTGCGTAGGGTATTGGTTAGGGTTAGGGTACGGCTTAGGATACGGGTTAGGGTACGGGTTAGGGTACGGCGTAGGGTATGGGTTAGGGTTAGGGTTAGGGTTAGGGTTAGGGTTAGGGTTAGGGTACGGCTTAGGGTACGGGTTAGGGTACGGGTGAGGGTATGGCGTAGGGTATAGGTTAGGGTTAGGGTTAGGGTTAGGGTACGGCTTAGGATACGGGTTAGGGTACGGGTGAGGGTACGGCGTAGCGTATGGGTTAGGGTTAGGGTTAGGGTTAGGGTACGGCTTAGGGTACGGGTTAGGGTACGGGTGAGGGTACGGCGTAGGGTATAGGTTAGGGTTAGGGTTAGGGTTAGGGTACGGCTTAGGATACGGGTTAGGGTACGGGTGAGGGTACGGCGTAGCGTATGGGTTAGGGTTAGGGTTAGGGTTAGGGTACGGCTTAGGGTACGGGTTAGGGTACGGGTGAGGGTACGGCGTAGGGTATGGGTTAGGGTTAGGGTTAGGGTTAGGGTTAGTTTTAGGGTTAGGGATTGGTTTAGGGTACGGGTTAGGATTAGCGTACGTGTTAGGGTTAGGGTTTGGGTTAGGGTTAGGGTACGCGTTAGGGTTAGGGTATGGGTTAGGGTTAGGGTACACGTTAGGATTAGGGTATTTATTAAACCTATCCCACTCTCTAGATACCACTTAGCACGTAAAGGAATATTATTTGGGGTCCAGCCATGGAGAAGATTTTAGTCACTAGGATAAGATAAAGAATAAACACATTATAAAAAAATCACATTAGGATTTTCTTTTTAACCTGTTCCTTAAAACACTAGTGCTTAGGAAATCTAATGGAGGCAAAAGCAGTCAAGGGTAGTTTAGGGTTAGGGTTAGGGTTAGGGTTAGTGTTAGGGTTAGGGTACGGCTTAGGGTATGGGATAGGGGACGGGTGAGGGTACGGCGTAGGGTAGGGGTTAGGGTTAGGGTTAGGGTTAGGGTTAGGGTACGGCTTAGGGTACGGGTTAGGGTACGGGTGAGGGTATGGCGTAGGGTATAGGTTAGGGTTAGGGTTAGGGTTAGGGTTAGGGTACGGCTTAGGATACGGGTTAGGGTACGGGTGAGGGTACGGCGTAGCGTATGGGTTAGGGTTAGGGTTAGGGTTAGGGTACGGCTTAGGGTACGGGTTAGGGTACGGGTGAGGGTACGGCGTAGGGTATAGGTTAGGGTTAGGGTTAGGGTTAGGGTACGGCTTAGGATACGGGTTAGGGTACGGGTGAGGGTACGGCGTAGCGTATGGGTTAGGGTTAGGGTTAGGGTTAGGGTACGGCTTAGGGTACGGGTTAGGGTACGGGTGAGGGTACGGCGTAGGGTATGGGTTAGGGTTAGGGTTAGGGTTAGGGTTAGTTTTAGGGTTAGGGATTGGTTTAGGGTACGGGTTAGGATTAGCGTACGTGTTAGGGTTAGGGTTTGGGTTAGGGTTAGGGTACGCGTTAGGGTTAGGGTATGGGTTAGGGTTAGGGTACACGTTAGGATTAGGGTATTTATTAAACCTATCCCACTCTCTAGATACCACTTAGCACGTAAAGGAATATTATTTGGGGTCCAGCCATGGAGAAGATTTTAGTCACTAGGATAAGATAAAGAATAAACACATTATAAAAAAATCACATTAGGATTTTCTTTTTAACCTGTTCCTTAAAACACTAGTGCTTAGGAAATCTAATGGAGGCAAAAGCAGTCAAGGGTAGTTTAGGGTTAGGGTTAGGGTTAGGGTTAGTGTTAGGGTTAGGGTACGGCTTAGGGTATGGGATAGGGGACGGGTGAGGGTACGGCGTAGGGTAGGGGTTAGGGTTAGGGTTAGGGTAGGGTTAGGGTTAGGGTACGGCTTAGGGTACGGGTGAGGGTACGGGTGAGGGTACTGCGTAGGGTATTGGTTAGGGTTAGGGTACGGCTTAGGATACGGGTTAGGGTACGGGTTAGGGTACGGCGTAGGGTATGGGTTAGGGTTAGGGTTAGGGTTAGGGTTAGGGTTAGGGTTAGGGTACGGCTTAGGGTACGGGTTAGGGTACGGGTGAGGGTATGGCGTAGGGTATAGGTTAGGGTTAGGGTTAGGGTTAGGGTACGGCTTAGGATACGGGTTAGGGTACGGGTGAGGGTACGGCGTAGCGTATGGGTTAGGGTTAGGGTTAGGGTTAGGGTACGGCTTAGGGTACGGGTTAGGGTACGGGTGAGGGTACGGCGTAGGGTATAGGTTAGGGTTAGGGTTAGGGTTAGGGTACGGCTTAGGATACGGGTTAGGGTACGGGTGAGGGTACGGCGTAGCGTATGGGTTAGGGTTAGGGTTAGGGTTAGGGTACGGCTTAGGGTACGGGTTAGGGTACGGGTGAGGGTACGGCGTAGGGTATGGGTTAGGGTTAGGGTTAGGGTTAGGGTTAGTTTTAGGGTTAGGGATTGGTTTAGGGTACGGGTTAGGATTAGCGTACGTGTTAGGGTTAGGGTTTGGGTTAGGGTTAGGGTACGCGTTAGGGTTAGGGTATGGGTTAGGGTTAGGGTACACGTTAGGATTAGGGTATTTATTAAACCTATCCCACTCTCTAGATACCACTTAGCACGTAAAGGAATATTATTTGGGGTCCAGCCATGGAGAAGATTTTAGTCACTAGGATAAGATAAAGAATAAACACATTATAAAAAAATCACATTAGGATTTTCTTTTTAACCTGTTCCTTAAAACACTAGTGCTTAGGAAATCTAATGGAGGCAAAAGCAGTCAAGGGTAGTTTAGGGTTAGGGTTAGGGTTAGGGTTAGTGTTAGGGTTAGGGTACGGCTTAGGGTATGGGATAGGGGACGGGTGAGGGTACGGCGTAGGGTAGGGGTTTGGGTTAGGGTTAGGGTTAGGGTTAGGGTTAGGGTACGGCTTAGGGTACGGGTGAGGGTACGGGTGAGGGTACTGCGTAGGGTATTGGTTAGGGTTAGGGTACGGCTTAGGATACGGGTTAGGGTACGGGTTAGGGTACGGCGTAGGGTATGGGTTAGGGTTAGGGTTAGGGTTAGGGTTAGGGTTAGGGTTAGGGTACGGCTTAGGGTACGGGTTAGGGTACGGGTGAGGGTATGGCGTAGGGTATAGGTTAGGGTTAGGGTTAGGGTTAGGGTACGGCTTAGGATACGGGTTAGGGTACGGGTGAGGGTACGGCGTAGCGTATGGGTTAGGGTTAGGGTTAGGGTTAGGGTACGGCTTAGGGTACGGGTTAGGGTACGGGTGAGGGTACGGCGTAGGGTATAGGTTAGGGTTAGGGTTAGGGTTAGGGTACGGCTTAGGATACGGGTTAGGGTACGGGTGAGGGTACGGCGTAGCGTATGGGTTAGGGTTAGGGTTAGGGTTAGGGTACGGCTTAGGGTACGGGTTAGGGTACGGGTGAGGGTACGGCGTAGGGTATGGGTTAGGGTTAGGGTTAGGGTTAGGGTTAGTTTTAGGGTTAGGGATTGGTTTAGGGTACGGGTTAGGATTAGCGTACGTGTTAGGGTTAGGGTTTGGGTTAGGGTTAGGGTACGCGTTAGGGTTAGGGTATGGGTTAGGGTTAGGGTACACGTTAGGATTAGGGTATTTATTAAACCTATCCCACTCTCTAGATACCACTTAGCACGTAAAGGAATATTATTTGGGGTCCAGCCATGGAGAAGATTTTAGTCACTAGGATAAGATAAAGAATAAACACATTATAAAAAAATCACATTAGGATTTTCTTTTTAACCTGTTCCTTAAAACACTAGTGCTTAGGAAATCTAATGGAGGCAAAAGCAGTCAAGGGTAGTTTAGGGTTAGGGTTAGGGTTAGGGTTAGTGTTAGGGTTAGGGTACGGCTTAGGGTATGGGATAGGGGACGGGTGAGGGTACGGCGTAGGGTAGGGGTTAGGGTTAGGGTTAGGGTTAGGGTTAGGGTTAGGGTACGGCTTAGGGTACGGGTGAGGGTACGGGTGAGGGTACTGCGTAGGGTATTGGTTAGGGTTAGGGTACGGCTTAGGATACGGGTTAGGGTACGGGTTAGGGTACGGCGTAGGGTATGGGTTAGGGTTAGGGTTAGGGTTAGGGTTAGGGTTAGGGTTAGGGTACGGCTTAGGGTACGGGTTAGGGTACGGGTGAGGGTATGGCGTAGGGTATAGGTTAGGGTTAGGGTTAGGGTTAGGGTACGGCTTAGGATACGGGTTAGGGTACGGGTGAGGGTACGGCGTAGCGTATGGGTTAGGGTTAGGGTTAGGGTTAGGGTACGGCTTAGGGTACGGGTTAGGGTACGGGTGAGGGTACGGCGTAGGGTATAGGTTAGGGTTAGGGTTAGGGTTAGGGTACGGCTTAGGATACGGGTTAGGGTACGGGTGAGGGTACGGCGTAGCGTATGGGTTAGGGTTAGGGTTAGGGTTAGGGTACGGCTTAGGGTACGGGTTAGGGTACGGGTGAGGGTACGGCGTAGGGTATGGGTTAGGGTTAGGGTTAGGGTTAGGGTTAGTTTTAGGGTTAGGGATTGGTTTAGGGTACGGGTTAGGATTAGCGTACGTGTTAGGGTTAGGGTTTGGGTTAGGGTTAGGGTACGCGTTAGGGTTAGGGTATGGGTTAGGGTTAGGGTACACGTTAGGATTAGGGTATTTATTAAACCTATCCCACTCTCTAGATACCACTTAGCACGTAAAGGAATATTATTTGGGGTCCAGCCATGGAGAAGATTTTAGTCACTAGGATAAGATAAAGAATAAACACATTATAAAAAAATCACATTAGGATTTTCTTTTTAACCTGTTCCTTAAAACACTAGTGCTTAGGAAATCTAATGGAGGCAAAAGCAGTCAAGGGTAGTTTAGGGTTAGGGTTAGGGTTAGGGTTAGTGTTAGGGTTAGGGTACGGCTTAGGGTATGGGATAGGGGACGGGTGAGGGTACGGCGTAGGGTAGGGGTTAGGGTTAGGGTTAGGGTTAGGGTTAGGGTTAGGGTACGGCTTAGGGTACGGGTGAGGGTACGGGTGAGGGTACTGCGTAGGGTATTGGTTAGGGTTAGGGTACGGCTTAGGATACGGGTTAGGGTACGGGTTAGGGTACGGCGTAGGGTATGGGTTAGGGTTAGGGTTAGGGTTAGGGTTAGGGTTAGGGTTAGGGTACGGCTTAGGGTACGGGTTAGGGTACGGGTGAGGGTATGGCGTAGGGTATAGGTTAGGGTTAGGGTTAGGGTTAGGGTACGGCTTAGGATACGGGTTAGGGTACGGGTGAGGGTACGGCGTAGCGTATGGGTTAGGGTTAGGGTTAGGGTTAGGGTACGGCTTAGGGTACGGGTTAGGGTACGGGTGAGGGTACGGCGTAGGGTATAGGTTAGGGTTAGGGTTAGGGTTAGGGTACGGCTTAGGATACGGGTTAGGGTACGGGTGAGGGTACGGCGTAGCGTATGGGTTAGGGTTAGGGTTAGGGTTAGGGTACGGCTTAGGGTACGGGTTAGGGTACGGGTGAGGGTACGGCGTAGGGTATGGGTTAGGGTTAGGGTTAGGGTTAGGGTTAGTTTTAGGGTTAGGGATTGGTTTAGGGTACGGGTTAGGATTAGCGTACGTGTTAGGGTTAGGGTTTGGGTTAGGGTTAGGGTACGCGTTAGGGTTAGGGTATGGGTTAGGGTTAGGGTACACGTTAGGATTAGGGTATTTATTAAACCTATCCCACTCTCTAGATACCACTTAGCACGTAAAGGAATATTATTTGGGGTCCAGCCATGGAGAAGATTTTAGTCACTAGGATAAGATAAAGAATAAACACATTATAAAAAAATCACATTAGGATTTTCTTTTTAACCTGTTCCTTAAAACACTAGTGCTTAGGAAATCTAATGGAGGCAAAAGCAGTCAAGGGTAGTTTAGGGTTAGGGTTAGGGTTAGGGTTAGTGTTAGGGTTAGGGTACGGCTTAGGGTATGGGATAGGGGACGGGTGAGGGTACGGCGTAGGGTAGGGGTTAGGGTTAGGGTTAGGGTTAGGGTTAGGGTTAGGGTACGGCTTAGGGTACGGGTGAGGGTACTGCGTAGGGTATTGGTTAGGGTTAGGGTACGGCTTAGGATACGGGTTAGGGTACGGGTTAGGGTACGGCGTAGGGTATGGGTTAGGGTTAGGGTTAGGGTTAGGGTTAGGGTACGGCTTAGGGTACGGGTTAGGGTACGGGTGAGGGTATGGCGTAGGGTATAGGTTAGGGTTAGGGTTAGGGTTAGGGTACGGCTTAGGATACGGGTTAGGGTACGGGTGAGGGTACGGCGTAGCGTATGGGTTAGGGTTAGGGTTAGGGTTAGGGTACGGCTTAGGGTACGGGTTAGGGTACGGGTGAGGGTACGGCGTAGGGTATAGGTTAGGGTTAGGGTTAGGGTACGGCTTAGGATACGGGTTAGGGTACGGGTGAGGGTACGGCGTAGCGTATGGGTTAGGGTTAAGGTTAGGGTTAGGGTACGGCTTAGGGTACGGGTTAGGGTACGGGTGAGGGTACGGCGTAGGGTATGGGTTAGGGTTAGGGTTAGGGTTAGGGTTAGTTTTAGGGTTAGGGATTGGTTTAGGGTACGGGTTAGGATTAGCGTACGTGTTAGGGTTAGGGTTTGGGTTAGGGTTAGGGTACGCGTTAGGGTTAGGGTATGGGTTAGGGTTAGGGTACACGTTAGGATTAGGGTATTTATTAAACCTATCCCACTCTCTAGATACCACTTAGCACGTAAAGGAATATTATTTGGGGTCCAGCCATGGAGAAGATTTTAGTCACTAGGATAAGATAAAGAATAAACACATTATAAAAAAATCACATTAGGATTTTCTTTTTAACCTGTTCCTTAAAACACTAGTGCTTAGGAAATCTAATGGAGGCAAAAGCAGTCAAGGGTAGTTTAGGGTTAGGGTTAGGGTTAGGGTTAGTGTTAGGGTTAGGGTACGGCTTAGGGTATGGGATAGGGGACGGGTGAGTGTACGGCGTAGGGTAGGGGTTAGGGTTAGGGTTAGGGTTAGGGTTAGGGTTAGGGTACGGCTTAGGGTACGGGTGAGGGTACGGGTGAGGGTACTGCGTAGGGTATTGGTTAGGGTTAGGGTACGGCTTAGGATACGGGTTAGGGTACGGGTTAGGGTACGGCGTAGGGTATGGGTTAGGGTTAGGGTTAGGGTTAGGGTTAGGGTTAGGGTTAGGGTACGGCTTAGGGTACGGGTTAGGGTACGGGTGAGGGTATGGCGTAGGGTATAGGTTAGGGTTAGGGTTAGGGTTAGGGTACGGCTTAGGATACGGGTTAGGGTACGGGTGAGGGTACGGCGTAGCGTATGGGTTAGGGTTAGGGTTAGGGTTAGGGTACGGCTTAGGGTACGGGTTAGGGTACGGGTGAGGGTACGGCGTAGGGTATAGGTTAGGGTTAGGGTTAGGGTTAGGGTACGGCTTAGGGTACGGGTGAGGGTACGGCGTAGCGTATGGGTTAGGGTTAGGGTTAGGGTTAGGGTACGGCTTAGGGTACGGGTTAGGGTACGGGTGAGGGTACGGCGTAGGGTATGGGTTAGGGTTAGGGTTAGGGTTAGGGTTAGTTTTAGGGTTAGGGATTGGTTTAGGGTACGGGTTAGGATTAGCGTACGTGTTAGGGTTAGGGTTTGGGTTAGGGTTAGGGTACGCGTTAGGGTTAGGGTATGGGTTAGGGTTAGGGTACACGTTAGGATTAGGGTATTTATTAAACCTATCCCACTCTCTAGATACCACTTAGCACGTAAAGGAATATTATTTGGGGTCCAGCCATGGAGAAGATTTTAGTCACTAGGATAAGATAAAGAATAAACACATTATAAAAAAATCACATTAGGATTTTCTTTTTAACCTGTTCCTTAAAACACTAGTGCTTAGGAAATCTAATGGAGGCAAAAGCAGTCAAGGGTAGTTTAGGGTTAGGGTTAGGGTTAGGGTTAGTGTTAGGGTTAGGGTACGGCTTAGGGTATGGGATAGGGGACGGGTGAGGGTACGGCGTAGGGTAGGGGTTAGGGTTAGGGTTAGGGTTAGGGTTAGGGTTAGGGTACGGCTTAGGGTACGGGTGAGGGTACGGGTGAGGGTACTGCGTAGGGTATTGGTTAGGGTTAGGGTACGGCTTAGGATACGGGTTAGGGTACGGGTTAGGGTACGGCGTAGGGTATGGGTTAGGGTTAGGGTTAGGGTTAGGGTTAGGGTTAGGGTTAGGGTACGGCTTAGGGTACGGGTTAGGGTACAGGTGAGGGTATGGCGTAGGGTATAGGTTAGGGTTAGGGTTAGGGTTAGGGTACGGCTTAGGATACGGGTTAGGGTACGGGTGAGGGTACGGCGTAGCGTATGGGTTAGGGTTAGGGTTAGGGTTAGGGTACGGCTTAGGGTACGGGTTAGGGTACGGGTGAGGGTACGGCGTAGGGTATAGGTTAGGGTTAGGGTTAGGGTTAGGGTACGGCTTAGGATACGGGTTAGGGTACGGGTGAGGGTACGGCGTAGCGTATGTGTTAGGGTTAGGGTTAGGGTTAGGGTACGGCTTAGGGTACGGGTTAGGGTACGGGTGAGGGTACGGCGTAGGGTATGGGTTAGGGTTAGGGTTAGGGTTAGGGTTAGTTTTAGGGTTAGGGATTGGTTTAGGGTACGGGTTAGGATTAGCGTACGTGTTAGGGTTAGGGTTTGGGTTAGGGTTAGGGTACGCGTTAGGGTTAGGGTATGGGTTAGGGTTAGGGTACACGTTAGGATTAGGGTATTTATTAAACCTATCCCACTCTCTAGATACCACTTAGCACGTAAAGGAATATTATTTGGGGTCCAGCCATGGAGAAGATTTTAGTCACTAGGATAAGATAAAGAATAAACACATTATAAAAAAATCACATTAGGATTTTCTTTTTAACCTGTTCCTTAAAACACTAGTGCTTAGGAAATCTAATGGAGGCAAAAGCAGTCAAGGGTAGTTTAGGGTTAGGGTTAGGGTTAGGGTTAGTGTTAGGGTTAGGGTACGGCCTAGGGTATGGGATAGGGGACGGGTGAGGGTACGGCGTAGGGTAGGGGTTAGGGTTAGGGTTAGGGTTAGGGTTAGGGTTAGGGTACGGCTTAGGGTACGGGTGAGGGTACGGGTGAGGGTACTGCGTAGGGTATTGGTTAGGGTTAGGGTACGGCTTAGGATACGGGTTAGGGTACGGGTTAGGGTACGGCGTAGGGTATGGGTTAGGGTTAGGGTTAGGGTTAGGGTTAGGGTTAGGGTTAGGGTTAGGGTACGGCTTAGGGTACGGATTAGGGTACGGGTGAGGGTATGGCGTAGGGTATAGGTTAGGGTTAGGGTTAGGGTTAGGGTACGGCTTAGGATACGGGTTAGGGTACGGGTGAGGGTACGGCGTAGCGTATGGGTTAGGGTTAGGGTTAGGGTTAGGGTACGGCTTAGGGTACGGGTTAGGGTACGGGTGAGGGTACGGCGTAGGGTATAGGTTAGGGTTAGGGTTAGGGTTAGGGTACGGCTTAGGATACGGGTTAGGGTACGGGTGAGGGTACGGCGTAGCGTATGGGTTAGGGTTAGGGTTAGGGTTAGGGTACGGCTTAGGGTACGGGTTAGGGTACGGGTGAGGGTACGGCGTAGGGTATGGGTTAGGGTTAGGGTTAGGGTTAGGGTTAGTTTTAGGGTTAGGGATTGGTTTAGGGTACGGGTTAGGATTAGCGTACGTGTTAGGGTTAGGGTTTGGGTTAGGGTTAGGGTACGCGTTAGGGTTAGGGTATGGGTTAGGGTTAGGGTACACGTTAGGATTAGGGTATTTATTAAACCTATCCCACTCTCTAGATACCACTTAGCACGTAAAGGAATATTATTTGGGGTCCAGCCATGGAGAAGATTTTAGTCACTAGGATAAGATAAAGAATAAACACATTATAAAAAAATCACATTAGGATTTTCTTTTTAACCTGTTCCTTAAAACACTAGTGCTTAGGAAATCTAATGGAGGCAAAAGCAGTCAAGGGTAGTTTAGGGTTAGGGTTAGGGTTAGGGTTAGTGTTAGGGTTAGGGTACGGCTTAGGGTATGGGATAGGGGACGGGTGAGGGTACGGCGTAGGGTAGGGGTTAGGGTTAGGGTTAGGGTTAGGGTTAGGGTTAGGGTACGGCTTAGGGTACGGGTGAGGGTACGGGTGAGGGTACTGCGTAGGGTATTGGTTAGGGTTAGGGTACGGCTTAGGATACGGGTTAGGGTACGAGTTAGGGTACGGCGTAGGGTATGGGTTAGGGTTAGGGTTAGGGTTAGGGTTAGGGTTAGGGTTAGGGTACGGCTTAGGGTACGGGTTAGGGTACGGGTGAGGGTATGGCGTAGGGTATAGGTTAGGGTTAGGGTTAGGGTTAGGGTACGGCTTAGGATACGGGTTAGGGTACGGGTGAGGGTACGGCGTAGCGTATGGGTTAGGGTTAGGGTTAGGGTTAGGGTACGGCTTACGGTACGGGTTAGGGTACGGGTGAGGGTACGGCGTAGGGTATAGGTTAGGGTTAGGGTTAGGGTTAGGGTACGGCTTAGGATACGGGTTAGGGTACGGGTGAGGGTACGGCGTAGCGTATGGGTTAGGGTTAGGGTTAGGGTTAGGGTACGGCTTAGGGTACGGGTTAGGGTACGTGTGAGGGTACGGCGTAGGGTATGGGTTAGGGTTAGGGTTAGGGTTAGGGTTAGTTTTAGGGTTAGGGATTGGTTTAGGGTACGGGTTAGGATTAGCGTACGTGTTAGGGTTAGGGTTTGGGTTAGGGTTAGGGTACGCGTTAGGGTTAGGGTATGGGTTAGGGTTAGGGTACACGTTAGGATTAGGGTATTTATTAAACCTATCCCACTCTCTAGATACCACTTAGCACGTAAAGGAATATTATTTGCGGTCCAGCCATGGAGAAGATTTTAGACACTAGGATAAGATAAAGAATAAACACATTATAAAAAAATCACATTAGGATTTTCTTTTTAACCTGTTCCTTAAAACACTAGTGCTTAGGAAATCTAATGGAGGCAAAAGCAGTCAAGGGTAGTTTAGGGTTAGGGTTAGGGTTAGGGTTAGTGTTAGGGTTAGGGTACGGCTTAGGGTATGGGATAGGGGACGGGTGAGGATACGGCGTAGGGTAGGGGTTAGGGTTAGGGTTAGGGTTAGGGTTAGGGTTAGGGTTAGGGTTAGTTTTAGGGTTAGGGATTGGTTTAGGGTACGGGTTAGGATTAGCGTACGTGTTAGGGTTAGGGTTTGGGTTAGGGTTAGGGTACGCGTTAGGGTTAGGGTATGGGTTAGGGTTAGGGTACACGTTAGGATTAGGGTATTTATTAAACCTATCCCACTCTCTAGATACCACTTAGCACGTAAAGGAATATTATTTGGGGTCCAGCCATGGAGAAGATTTTAGTCACTAGGATAAGATAAAGAATAAACACATTATAAAAAAATCACATTAGGATTTTCTTTTTAACCTGTTCCTTAAAACACTAGTGCTTAGGAAATCTAATGGAGGCAAAAGCAGTCAAGGGTAGTTTAGGGTTAGGGTTAGGGTTAGGGTTAGTGTTAGGGTTAGGGTACGGCTTAGGGTATGGGATAGGGGACGGGTGAGGGTACGGCGTAGGGTAGGGGTTAGGGTTAGGGTTAGGGTTAGGGTTAGGGTTAGGGTACGGCTTAGGGTACGGGTGAGGGTACGGGTGAGGGTACTGCGTAGGGTATTGGTTAGGGTTAGGGTACGGCTTAGGATACGGGTTAGGGTACGGGTTAGGGTACGGCGTAGGGTATGGGTTAGGGTTAGGGTTAGGGTTAGGGTTAGGGTTAGGGTTAGGGTACGGCTTAGGGTACGGGTTAGGGTACGGGTGAGGGTATGGCGTAGGGTATAGGTTAGGGTTAGGGTTAGGGTTAGGGTACGGCTTAGGATACGGGTTAGGGTACGGGTGAGGGTACGGCGTAGCGTATGGGTTAGGGTTAGGGTTAGGGTTAGGGTACGGCTTAGGGTACGGGTTAGGGTACGGGTGAGGGTACGGCGTAGGGTATAGGTTAGGGTTAGGGTTAGGGTTAGGGTACGGCTTAGGATACGGGTTAGGGTACGGGTGAGGGTACGGCGTAGCGTATGGGTTAGGGTTAGGGTTAGGGTTAGGGTACGGCTTAGGGTACGGGTTAGGGTACGGGTGAGGGTACGGCGTAGGGTATGGGTTAGGGTTAGGGTTAGGGTTAGGGTTAGTTTTAGGGTTAGGGATTGGTTTAGGGTACGGGTTAGGATTAGCGTACGTGTTAGGGTTAGGGTTTGGGTTAGGGTTAGGGTACGCGTTAGGGTTAGGGTATGGGTTAGGGTTAGGGTACACGTTAGGATTAGGGTATTTATTAAACCTATCCCACTCTCTAGATACCACTTAGCACGTAAAGGAATATTATTTGGGGTCCAGCCATGGAGAAGATTTTAGTCACTAGGATAAGATAAAGAATAAACACATTATAAAAAAATCACATTAGGATTTTCTTTTTAACCTGTTCCTTAAAACACTAGTGCTTAGGAAATCTAATGGAGGCAAAAGCAGTCAAGGGTAGTTTAGGGTTAGGGTTAGGGTTAGGGTTAGTGTTAGGGTTAGGGTACGGCTTAGGGTATGGGATAGGGGACGGGTGAGGGTACGGCGTAGGGTAGGGGTTAGGGTTAGGGTTAGGGTTAGGGTTAGGGTTAGGGTACGGCTTAGGGTACGGGTGAGGGTACGGGTGAGGGTACTGCGTAGGGTATTGGTTAGGGTTAGGGTACGGCTTAGGATACGGGTTAGGGTACGGGTTAGGGTACGGCGTAGGGTATGGGTTAGGGTTAGGGTTAGGGTTAGGGTTAGGGTTAGGGTTAGGGTACGGCTTAGGGTACGGGTTAGGGTACGGGTGAGGGTATGGCGTAGGGTATAGGTTAGGGTTAGGGTTAGGGTTAGGGTACGGCTTAGGATACGGGTTAGGGTACGGGTGAGGGTACGGCGTAGCGTATGGGTTAGGGTTAGGGTTAGGGTTAGGGTACGGCTTAGGGTACGGGTTAGGGTACGGGTGAGGGTACGGCGTAGGGTATAGGTTAGGGTTAGGGTTAGGGTTAGGGTACGGCTTAGGATACGGGTTAGGGTACGGGTGAGGGTACGGCGTAGCGTATGGGTTAGGGTTAGGGTTAGGGTTAGGGTACGGCTTAGGGTACGGGTTAGGGTACGGGTGAGGGTACGGCGTAGGGTATGGGTTAGGGTTAGGGTTAGGGTTAGGGTTAGTTTTAGGGTTAGGGATTGGTTTAGGGTACGGGTTAGGATTAGCGTACGTGTTAGGGTTAGGGTTTGGGTTAGGGTTAGGGTACGCGTTAGGGTTAGGGTATGGGTTAGGGTTAGGGTACACGTTAGGATTAGGGTATTTATTAAACCTATCCCACTCTCTAGATACCACTTAGCACGTAAAGGAATATTATTTGGGGTCCAGCCATGGAGAAGATTTTAGTCACTAGGATAAGATAAAGAATAAACACATTATAAAAAAATCACATTAGGATTTTCTTTTTAACCTGTTCCTTAAAACACTAGTGCTTAGGAAATCTAATGGAGGCAAAAGCAGTCAAGGGTAGTTTAGGGTTAGGGTTAGGGTTAGGGTTAGTGTTAGGGTTAGGGTACGGCTTAGGGTATGGGATAGGGGACGGGTGAGGGTACGGCGTAGGGTAGGGGTTAGGGTTAGGGTTAGGGTTAGGGTTAGGGTTAGGGTACGGCTTAGGGTACGGGTGAGGGTACGGGTGAGGGTACTGCGTAGGGTATTGGTTAGGGTTAGGGTACGGCTTAGGATACGGGTTAGGGTACGGGTTAGGGTACGGCGTAGGGTATGGGTTAGGGTTAGGGTTAGGGTTAGGGTTGTTAGGGTACGGCTTAGGGTACGGGTTAGGGTACGGGTGAGGGTATGGCGTAGGGTATAGGTTAGGGTTAGGGTTAGGGTTAGGGTACGGCTTAGGATACGGGTTAGGGTACGGGTGAGGGTACGGCGTAGCGTATGGGTTAGGGTTAGGGTTAGGGTTAGGGTACGGCTTAGGGTACGGGTTAGGGTACGGGTGAGGGTACGGCGTAGGGTATAGGTTAGGGTTAGGGTTAGGGTTAGGGTACGGCTTAGGATACGGGTTAGGGTACGGGTGAGGGTACGGCGTAGCGTATGGGTTAGGGTTAGGGTTAGGGTTAGGGTACGGCTTAGGGTACGGGTTAGGGTACGGGTGAGGGTACGGCGTAGGGTATGGGTTAGGGTTAGGGTTAGGGTTAGGGTTAGTTTTAGGGTTAGGGATTGGTTTAGGGTACGGGTTAGGATTAGCGTACGTGTTAGGGTTAGGGTTTGGGTTAGGGTTAGGGTACGCGTTAGGGTTAGGGTATGGGTTAGGGTTAGGGTACACGTTAGGATTAGGGTATTTATTAAACCTATCCCACTCTCTAGATACCACTTAGCACGTAAAGGAATATTATTTGGGGTCCAGCCATGGAGAAGATTTTAGTCACTAGGATAAGATAAAGAATAAACACATTATAAAAAAATCACATTAGGATTTTCTTTTTAACCTGTTCCTTAAAACACTAGTGCTTAGGAAATCTAATGGAGGCAAAAGCAGTCAAGGGTAGTTTAGGGTTAGGGTTAGGGTTAGGGTTAGTGTTAGGGTTAGGGTACGGCTTAGGGTATGGGATAGGGGACGGGTGAGGGTACGGCGTAGGGTAGGGGTTAGGGTTAGGGTTAGGGTTAGGGTTAGGGTTAGGGTACGGCTTAGGGTACGGGTGAGGGTACGGGTGAGGGTACTGCGTAGGGTATTGGTTAGGGTTAGGGTACGGCTTAGGATACGGGTTAGGGTACGGGTTAGGGTACGGCGTAGGGTATGGGTTAGGGTTAGGGTTAGGGTTAGGGTTAGGGTTAGGGTTAGGGTACGGCTTAGGGTACGGGTTAGGGTACGGGTGAGGGTATGGCGTAGGGTATAGGTTAGGGTTAGGGTTAGGGTTAGGGTACGGCTTAGGATACGGGTTAGGGTACGGGTGAGGGTACGGCGTAGCGTATGGGTTAGGGTTAGGGTTAGGGTTAGGGTACGGCTTAGGGTACGGGTTAGGGTACGGGTGAGGGTACGGCGTAGGGTATAGGTTAGGGTTAGGGTTAGGGTTAGGGTACGGCTTAGGATACGGGTTAGGGTACGGGTGAGGGTACGGCGTAGCGTATGGGTTAGGGTTAGGGTTAGGGTTAGGGTACGGCTTAGGGTACGGGTTAGGGTACGGGTGAGGGTACGGCGTAGGGTATGGGTTAGGGTTAGGGTTAGGGTTAGGGTTAGTTTTAGGGTTAGGGATTGGTTTAGGGTACGGGTTAGGATTAGCGTACGTGTTAGGGTTAGGGTTTGGGTTAGGGTTAGGGTACGCGTTAGGGTTAGGGTATGGGTTAGGGTTAGGGTACACGTTAGGATTAGGGTATTTATTAAACCTATCCCACTCTCTAGATACCACTTAGCACGTAAAGGAATATTATTTGGGGTCCAGCCATGGAGAAGATTTTAGTCACTAGGATAAGATAAAGAATAAACACATTATAAAAAAATCACATTAGGATTTTCTTTTTAACCTGTTCCTTAAAACACTAGTGCTTAGGAAATCTAATGGAGGCAAAAGCAGTCAAGGGTAGTTTAGGGTTAGGGTTAGGGTTAGGGTTAGTGTTAGGGTTAGGGTACGGCTTAGGGTATGGGATAGGGGACGGGTGAGGGTACGGCGTAGGGTAGGGGTTAGGGTTAGGGTTAGGGTTAGGGTTAGGGTTAGGGTACGGCTTAGGGTACGGGTGAGGGTACGGGTGAGGGTACTGCGTAGGGTATTGGTTAGGGTTAGGGTACGGCTTAGGATACGGGTTAGGGTACGGGTTAGGGTACGGCGTAGGGTATGGGTTAGGGTTAGGGTTAGGGTTAGGGTTAGGGTTAGGGTACGGCTTAGGGTACGGGTTAGGGTACGGGTGAGGGTATGGCGTAGGGTATAGGTTAGGGTTAGGGTTAGGGTTAGGGTACGGCTTAGGATACGGGTTAGGGTACGGGTGAGGGTACGGCGTAGCGTATGGGTTAGGGTTAGGGTTAGGGTTAGGGTACGGCTTAGGGTACGGGTTAGGGTACGGGTGAGGGTACGGCGTAGGGTATAGGTTAGGGTTAGGGTTAGGGTTAGGGTACGGCTTAGGATACGGGTTAGGGTACGGGTGAGGGTACGGCGTAGCGTATGGGTTAGGGTTAGGGTTAGGGTTAGGGTACGGCTTAGGGTACGGGTTAGGGTACGGGTGAGGGTACGGCGTAGGGTATGGGTTAGGGTTAGGGTTAGGGTTAGGGTTAGTTTTAGGGTTAGGGATTGGTTTAGGGTACGGGTTAGGATTAGCGTACGTGTTAGGGTTAGGGTTTGGGTTAGGGTTAGGGTACGCGTTAGGGTTAGGGTATGGGTTAGGGTTAGGGTACACGTTAGGATTAGGGTATTTATTAAACCTATCCCACTCTCTAGATACCACTTAGCACGTAAAGGAATATTATTTGGGGTCCAGCCATGGAGAAGATTTTAGTCACTAGGATAAGATAAAGAATAAACACATTATAAAAAAATCACATTAGGATTTTCTTTTTAACCTGTTCCTTAAAACACTAGTGCTTAGGAAATCTAATGGAGGCAAAAGCAGTCAAGGGTAGTTTAGGGTTAGGGTTAGGGTTAGGGTTAGTGTTAGGGTTAGGGTACGGCTTAGGGTATGGGATAGGGGACGGGTGAGGGTACGGCGTAGGGTAGGGGTTAGGGTTAGGGTTAGGGTTAGGGTTAGGGTTAGGGTACGGCTTAGGGTACGGGTGAGGGTACGGGTGAGGGTACTGCGTAGGGTATTGGTTAGGGTTAGGGTACGGCTTAGGATACGGGTTAGGGTACGGGTTAGGGTACGGCGTAGGGTATGGGTTAGGGTTAGGGTTAGGGTTAGGGTTAGGGTTAGGGTTAGGGTACGGCTTAGGGTACGGGTTAGGGTACGGGTGAGGGTATGGCGTAGGGTATAGGTTAAGGTTAGGGTTAGGGTTAGGGTACGGCTTAGGATACGGGTTAGGGTACGGGTGAGGGTACGGCGTAGCGTATGGGTTAGGGTTAGGGTTAGGGTTAGGGTACGGCTTAGGGTACGGGTTAGGGTACGGGTGAGGGTACGGCGTAGGGTATAGGTTAGGGTTAGGGTTAGGGTTAGGGTACGGCTTAGGATACGGGTTAGGGTACGGGTGAGGGTACGGCGTAGCGTATGGGTTAGGGTTAGGGTTAGGGTTAGGGTACGGCTTAGGGTACGGGTTAGGGTACGGGTGAGGGTACGGCGTAGGGTATGGGTTAGGGTTAGGGTTAGGGTTAGGGTTAGTTTTAGGGTTAGGGATTGGTTTAGGGTACGGGTTAGGATTAGCGTACGTGTTAGGGTTAGGGTTTGGGTTAGGGTTAGGGTACGCGTTAGGGTTAGGGTATGGGTTAGGGTTAGGGTACACGTTAGGATTAGGGTATTTATTAAACCTATCCCACTCTCTAGATACCACTTAGCACGTAAAGGAATATTATTTGGGGTCCAGCCATGGAGAAGATTTTAGTCACTAGGATAAGATAAAGAATAAACACATTATAAAAAAATCACATTAGGATTTTCTTTTTAACCTGTTCCTTAAAACACTAGTGCTTAGGAAATCTAATGGAGGCAAAAGCAGTCAAGGGTAGTTTAGGGTTAGGGTTAGGGTTAGGGTTAGTGTTAGGGTTAGGGTACGGCTTAGGGTATGGGATAGGGGACGGGTGAGGGTACGGCGTAGGGTAGGGGTTAGGGTTAGGGTTAGGGTTAGGGTTAGGGTTAGGGTACGGCTTAGGGTACGGGTGAGGGTACGGGTGAGGGTACTGCGTAGGGTATTGGTTAGGGTTAGGGTACGGCTTAGGATACGGGTTAGGGTACGGGTTAGGGTACGGCGTAGGGTATGGGTTAGGGTTAGGGTTAGGGTTAGGGTTAGGGTTAGGGTTAGGGTACGGCTTAGGGTACGGGTTAGGGTACGGGTGAGGGTATGGCGTAGGGTATAGGTTAGGGTTAGGGTTAGGGTTAGGGTACGGCTTAGGATACGGGTTAGGGTACGGGTGAGGGTACGGCGTAGCGTATGGGTTAGGGTTAGGGTTAGGGTTAGGGTACGGCTTAGGGTACGGGTTAGGGTACGGGTGAGGGTATGGCGTACGGTATATGTTAGGGTTAGGGTTAGGGTTAGGGTACGGCTTAGGATAGGGGTTAGGGTACGGGTGAGGGTACGGCGTAGCGTATGGGTTAGGGTTAGGGTTAGGGTTAGGGTACGGCTTAGGGTACGGGTTAGGGTACGGGTGAGGGTACGGCGTAGGGTATGGGTTAGGGTTAGGGTTAGGGTTAGGGTTAGTTTTAGGGTTAGGGATTGGTTTAGGGTACGGGTTAGGATTAGCGTACGTGTTAGGGTTAGGGTTTGGGTTAGGGTTAGGGTACGCGTTAGGGTTAGGGTATGGGTTAGGGTTAGGGTACACGTTAGGATTAGGGTATTTATTAAACCTATCCCACTCTCTAGATACCACTTAGCACGTAAAGGAATATTATTTGGGGTCCAGCCATGGAGAAGATTTTAGTCACTAGGATAAGATAAAGAATAAACACATTATAAAAAAATCACATTAGGATTTTCTTTTTAACCTGTTCCTTAAAACACTAGTGCTTAGGAAATCTAATGGAGGCAAAAGCAGTCAAGGGTAGTTTAGGGTTAGGGTTAGGGTTAGGGTTAGTGTTAGGGTTAGGGTACGGCTTAGGGTATGGGATAGGGGACGGGTGAGGGTACGGCGTAGGGTAGGGGTTAGGGTTAGGGTTAGGGTTAGGGTACGGCTTAGGGTACGGGTGAGGGTACGGGTGAGGGTACTGCGTAGGGTATTGGTTAGGGTTAGGGTACGGCTTAGGATACGGGTTAGGGTACGGGTTAGGGTACGGCGTAGGGTATGGGTTAGGGTTAGGGTTAGGGTTAGGGTTAGGGTTAGGGTTAGGGTACGGCTTAGGGTACGGGTTAGGGTACGGGTGAGGGTATGGCGTAGGGTATAGGTTAGGGTTAGGGTTAGGGTTAGGGTACGGCTTAGGATACGGGTTAGGGTACGGGTGAGGGTACGGCGTAGCGTATGGGTTAGGGTTAGGGTTAGGGTTAGGGTACGGCTTAGGGTACGGGTTAGGGTACGGGTGAGGGTACGGCGTAGGGTATAGGTTAGGGTTAGGGTTAGGGTTAGGGTACGGCTTAGGATACGGGTTAGGGTACGGGTGAGGGTACGGCGTAGCGTATGGGTTAGGGTTAGGGTTAGGGTTAGGGTACGGCTTAGGGTACGGGTTAGGGTACGGGTGAGGGTACGGCGTAGGGTATGGGTTAGGGTTAGGGTTAGGGTTAGGGTTAGTTTTAGGGTTAGGGATTGGTTTAGGGTACGGGTTAGGATTAGCGTACGTGTTAGGGTTAGGGTTTGGGTTAGGGTTAGGGTACGCGTTAGGGTTAGGGTATGGGTTAGGGTTAGGGTACACGTTAGGATTAGGGTATTTATTAAACCTATCCCACTCTCTAGATACCACTTAGCACGTAAAGGAATATTATTTGGGGTCCAGCCATGGAGAAGATTTTAGTCACTAGGATAAGATAAAGAATAAACACATTATAAAAAAATCACATTAGGATTTTCTTTTTAACCTGTTCCTTAAAACACTAGTGCTTAGGAAATCTAATGGAGGCAAAAGCAGTCAAGGGTAGTTTAGGGTTAGGGTTAGGGTTAGGGTTAGTGTTAGGGTTAGGGTACGGCCTAGGGTATGGGATAGGGGACGGGTGAGGGTACGGCGTAGGGTAGGGGTTAGGGTTAGGGTTAGGGTTAGGGTTAGGGTTAGGGTACGGCTTAGGGTACGGGTGAGGGTACGGGTGAGGGTACTGCGTAGGGTATTGGTTAGGGTTAGGGTACGGCTTAGGATACGGGTTAGGGTACGGGTTAGGGTACGGCGTAGGGTATGGGTTAGGGTTAGGGTTAGGGTTAGGGTTAGGGTTAGGGTTAGGGTACGGCTTAGGGTACGGGTTAGGGTACGGGTGAGGGTATGGCGTAGGGTATAGGTTAGGGTTAGGGTTAGGGTTAGGGTACGGCTTAGGATACGGGTTAGGGTACGGGTGAGGGTACGGCGTAGCGTATGGGTTAGGGTTAGGGTTAGGGTTAGGGTACGGCTTAGGGTACGGGTTAGGGTACGGGTGAGGGTACGGCGTAGGGTATAGGTTAGGGTTAGGGTTAGGGTTAGGGTACGGCTTAGGATACGGGTTAGGGTACGGGTGAGGGTACGGCGTAGCGTATGGGTTAGGGTTAGGGTTAGGGTTAGGGTACGGCTTAGGGTACGGGTTAGGGTACGGGTGAGGGTACGGCGTAGGGTATGGGTTAGGGTTAGGGTTAGGGTTAGGGTTAGTTTTAGGGTTAGGGATTGGTTTAGGGTACGGGTTAGGATTAGCGTACGTGTTAGGGTTAGGGTTTGGGTTAGGGTTAGGGTACGCGTTAGGGTTAGGGTATGGGTTAGGGTTAGGGTACACGTTAGGATTAGGGTATTTATTAAACCTATCCCACTCTCTAGATACCACTTAGCACGTAAAGGAATATTATTTGGGGTCCAGCCATGGAGAAGATTTTAGTCACTAGGATAAGATAAAGAATAAACACATTATAAAAAAATCACATTAGGATTATCTTTTTAACCTGTTCCTTAAAACACTAGTGCTTAGGAAATCTAATGGAGGCAAAAGCAGTCAAGGGTAGTTTAGGGCTAGGGTTAGGGTTAGGGTTAGTGTTAGGGTTAGGGTACGGCTTAGGGTACGGGTGAGGGTACGGGTGAGGGTACTGCGTAGGGTATTGGTTAGGGTTAGGGTACGGCTTAGGATACGGGTTAGGGTACGGGTTAGGGTACGGCGTAGGGTATGGGTTAGGGTTAGGGTTAGGGTTAGGGTTAGGGTTAGGGTACGGCTTAGGGTACGGGTTAGGGTACGGGTGAGGGTATGGCGTAGGGTATAGGTTAGGGTTAGGGTTAGGGTTAGGGTACGGCTTAGGATACGGGTTAGGGTACGGGTGAGGGTACGGCGTAGCGTATGGGTTAGGGTTAGGGTTAGGGTTAGGGTACGGCTTAGGGTACGGGTTAGGGTACGGGTGAGGGTACGGCGTAGGGTATAGGTTAGGGTTAGGGTTAGGGTTAGGGTACGGCTTAGGATACGGGTTAGGGTACGGGTGAGGGTACGGCGTAGCGTATGGGTTAGGGTTAGGGTTAGGGTTAGGGTACGGCTTAGGGTACGGGTTAGGGTACGGGTGAGGGTACGGCGTAGGGTATGGGTTAGGGTTAGTGTTAGGGTTAGGGTTAGTTTTAGGGTTAGGGATTGGTTTAGGGTACGGGTTAGGATTAGCGTACGTGTTAGGGTTAGGGTATGGGTTAGGGTTAGGGTACACGTTAGGATTAGGGTATTTATTAAACCTATCCCACTCTCTAGATACCACTTAGCACGTAAAGGAATATTATTTGGGGTCCAGCCATGGAGAAGATTTTAGTCACTAGGATAAGATAAAGAATAAACACATTATAAAAAAATCACATTAGGATTTTCTTTTTAACCTGTTCCTTAAAACACTAGTGCTTAGGAAATCTAATGGAGGCAAAAGCAGTCAAGGGTAGTTTAGGGTTAGGGTTAGGGTTAGGGTTAGTGTTAGGGTTAGGGTACGGCTTAGGGTATGGGATAGGGGACGGGTGAGGGTACGGCGTAGGGTAGGGGTTAGGGTTAGGGTTAGGGTTAGGGTTAGGGTTAGGGTACGGCTTAGGGTACGGGTGAGGGTACGGGTGAGGGTACTGCGTAGGGTATTGGTTAGGGTTAGGGTACGGCTTAGGATACGGGTTAGGGTACGGGTTAGGGTACGGCGTAGGGTATGGGTTAGGGTTAGGGTTAGGGTTAGGGTTAGGGTACGGCTTAGGGTACGGGTTAGGGTACGGGTGAGGGTATGGCGTAGGGTATAGGTTAGGGTTAGGGTTAGGGTTAGGGTACGGCTTAGGATACGGGTTAGGGTACGGGTGAGGGTACGGTGTAGCGTATGTGTTAGGGTTAGGGTTAGGGTTAGGGTACGGCTTAGGGTACGGGTTAGGGTACGGGTGAGGGTACGGCGTAGGGTATAGGTTAGGGTTAGGGTTAGGGTTAGGGTACGGCTTAGGATACGGGTTAGGGTACGGGTGAGGGTACGGCGTAGCGTATGGGTTAGGGTTAGGGTTAGGGTTAGGGTACGGCTTAGGGTACGGGTTAGGGTACGGGTGAGGGTACGGCGTAGGGTATGGGTTAGGGTTAGGGTTAGGGTTAGGGTTAGTTTTAGGGTTAGGGATTGGTTTAGGGTACGGGTTAGGATTAGCGTACGTGTTAGGTTTAGGGTTTGGGTTAGGGTTAGGGTACGCGTTAGGGTTAGGGTATGGGTTAGGGTTAGGGTACACGTTAGGATTAGGGTATTTATTAAACCTATCCCACTCTCTAGATACCACTTAGCACGTAAAGGAATATTATTTGGGGTCCAGCCATGGAGAAGATTTTAGTCACTAGGATAAGATAAAGAATAAACACATTATAAAAAAATCACATTAGGATTTTCTTTTTAACCTGTTCCTTAAAACACTAGTGCTTAGGAAATCTAATGGAGGCAAAAGCAGTCAAGGGTAGTTTAGGGTTAGGGTTAGGGTTAGGGTTAGTGTTAGGGTTAGGGTACGGCTTAGGGTATGGGATAGGGGACGGGTGAGGGTACGGCGTAGGGTAGGGGTTAGGGTTAGGGTTAGGGTTAGGGTTAGGGTTAGGGTACGGCTTAGGGTACGGGTGAGGGTACGGGTGAGGGTACTGCGTAGGGTATTGGTTAGGGTTAGGGTACGGCTTAGGATACGGGTTAGGGTACGGGTTAGGGTACGGCGTAGGGTTAGGGTTAGGGTTAGGGTTAGGGTTAGGGTACGGCTTAGGGTACGGGTTAGGGTACGGGTGAGGGTATGGCGTAGGGTATAGGTTAGGGTTAGGGTTAGGGTTAGGGTACGGCTTAGGATACGGGTTAGGGTACGGGTGAGGGTACGGCGTAGCGTATGGGTTAGGGTTAGGGTTAGGGTTAGGGTTAGTTTTAGGGTTAGGGATTGGTTTAGGGTACGGGTTAGGATTAGCGTACGTGTTAAGGTTAGGGTTTGGGTTAGGGTTAGGGTACGCGTTAGGGTTAGGGTATGGGTTAGGGTTAGGGTACACGTTAGGATTAGGGTATTTATTAAACCTATCCCACTCTCTAGATACCACTTAGCACGTAAAGGAATATTATTTGGGGTCCAGCCATGGAGAAGATTTTAGTCACTAGGATAAGATAAAGAATAAACACATTATAAAAAAATCACATTAGGATTTTCTTTTTAACCTGTTCCTTAAAACACTAGTGCTTAGGAAATCTAATGGAGGCAAAAGCAGTCAAGGGTAGTTTAGGGTTAGGGTTAGGGTTAGGGTTAGTGTTAGGGTTAGGGTACGGCTTAGGGTATGGGATAGGGGACGGGTGAGGGTACGGCGTAGGGTAGGGGTTAGGGTTAGGGTTAGGGTTAGGGTTAGGGTTAGGGTACGGCTTAGGGTACGGGTGAGGGTACGGGTGAGGGTACTGTGTAGGGTATTGGTTAGGGTTAGGGTACGGCTTAGGATACGGGTTAGGGTACGGGTTAGGGTACGGCGTAGGGTATGGGTTAGGGTTAGGGTTAGGGTTAGGGTTAGGGTTAGGGTTAGGGTACGGCTTAGGGTACGGGTTAGGGTACGGGTGAGGGTATGGCGTAGGGTATAGGTTAGGGTTAGGGTTAGGGTTAGGGTACGGCTTAGGATACGGGTTAGGGTACGGGTGAGGGTACGGCGTAGCGTATGGGTTAGGGTTAGGGTTAGGGTTAGGGTACGGCTTAGGGTACGGGTTAGGGTACGGGTGAGGGTACGGCGTAGGGTATAGGTTAGGGTTAGGGTTAGGGTTAGGGTACGGCTTAGGATACGGGTTAGGGTACGGGTGAGGGTACGGCGTAGCGTATGGGTTAGGGTTAGGGTTAGGGTTAGGGTACGGCTTAGGGTACGGGTTAGGGTACGGGTGAGGGTACGGCGTAGGGTATGGGTTAGGGTTAGGGTTAGGGTTAGGGTTAGTTTTAGGGTTAGGGATTGGTTTAGGGTACGGGTTAGGATTAGCGTACGTGTTAGGGTTAGGGTTTGGGTTAGGGTTAGGGTACGCGTTAGGGTTAGGGTATGGGTTAGGGTTAGGGTACACGTTAGGATTAGGGTATTTATTAAACCTATCCCACTCTCTAGATACCACTTAGCACGTAAAGGAATATTATTTGGGGTCCAGCCATGGAGAAGATTTTAGTCACTAGGATAAGATAAAGAATAAACACATTATAAAAAAATCACATTAGGATTTTCTTTTTAACCTGTTCCTTAAAACACTAGTGCTTAGGAAATCTAATGGAGGCAAAAGCAGTCAAGGGTAGTTTAGGGTTAGGGTTAGGGTTAGGGTTAGTGTTAGGGTTAGGGTACGGCTTAGGGTATGGGATAGGGGACGGGTGAGGGTACGGCGTAGGGTAGGGGTTAGGGTTAGGGTTAGGGTTAGGGTTAGGGTTAGGGTACGGCTTAGGGTACGGGTGAGGGTACGGGTGAGGGTACTGCGTAGGGTATTGGTTAGGGTTAGGGTACGGCTTAGGATACGGGTTAGGGTACGGGTTAGGGTACGGCGTAGGGTATGGGTTAGGGTTAGGGTTAGGGTTAGGGTTAGGGTTAGGGTTAGGGTTAGGGTACGGCTTAGGGTACGGGTTAGGGTACGGGTGAGGGTATGGCGTAGGGTATAGGTTAGGGTTAGGGTTAGGGTTAGGGTACGGCTTAGGATACGGGTTAGGGTACGGGTGAGGGTACGGCGTAGCGTATGGGTTAGGGTTAGGGTTAGGGTTAGGGTACGGCTTAGGGTACGGGTTAGGGTACGGGTGAGGGTACGGCGTAGGGTATAGGTTAGGGTTAGGGTTAGGGTTAGGGTACGGCTTAGGATACGGGTTAGGGTACGGGTGAGGGTACGGCGTAGCGTATGGGTTAGGGTTAGGGTTAGGGTTAGGGTACGGCTTAGGGTACGGGTTAGGGTACGGGTGAGGGTACGGCGTAGGGTATGGGTTAGGGTTAGGGTTAGGGTTAGGGTTAGTTTTAGGGTTAGGGATTGGTTTAGGGTACGGGTTAGGATTAGCGTACGTGTTAGGGTTAGGGTTTGGGTTAGGGTTAGGGTACGCGTTAGGGTTAGGGTATGGGTTAGGGTTAGGGTACACGTTAGGATTAGGGTATTTATTAAACCTATCCCACTCTCTAGATACCACTTAGCACGTAAAGGAATATTATTTGGGGTCCAGCCATGGAGAAGATTTTAGTCACTAGGATAAGATAAAGAATAAACACATTATAAAAAAATCACATTAGGATTTTCTTTTTAACCTGTTCCTTAAAACACTAGTGCTTAGGAAATCTAATGGAGGCAAAAGCAGTCAAGGGTAGTTTAGGGTTAGGGTTAGGGTTAGGGTTAGTGTTAGGGTTAGGGTACGGCTTAGGGTATGGGATAGGGGACGGGTGAGGGTACGGCGTAGGGTAGGGGTTAGGGTTAGGGTTAGGGTTAGGGTTAGGGTTAGGGTACGGCTTAGGGTACGGGTGAGGGTACGGGTGAGGGTACTGCGTAGGGTATTGGTTAGGGTTAGGGTACGGCTTAGGATACGGGTTAGGGTACGGGTTAGGGTACGGCGTAGGGTATGGGTTAGGGTTAGGGTTAGGGTTAGGGTTAGGGTTAGGGTTAGGGTTAGGGTACGGCTTAGGGTACGGGTTAGGGTACGGGTGAGGGTATGGCGTAGGGTATAGGTTAGGGTTAGGGTTAGGGTTAGGGTACGGCTTAGGATACGGGTTAGGGTACGGGTGAGGGTACGGCGTAGCGTATGGGTTAGGGTTAGGGTTAGGGTTAGGGTACGGCTTAGGGTACGGGTTAGGGTACGGGTGAGGGTACGGCGTAGGGTATAGGTTAGGGTTAGGGTTAGGGTTAGGGTACGGCTTAGGATACGGGTTAGGGTACGGGTGAGGGTACGGCGTAGCGTATGGGTTAGGGTTAGGGTTAGGGTTAGGGTACGGCTTAGGGTACGGGTTAGGGTACGGGTGAGGGTACGGCGTAGGGTATGGGTTAGGGTTAGGGTTAGGGTTAGGGTTAGTTTTAGGGTTAGGGATTGGTTTAGGGTACGGGTTAGGATTAGCGTACGTGTTAGGGTTAGGGTTTGGGTTAGGGTTAGGGTACGCGTTAGGGTTAGGGTATGGGTTAGGGTTAGGGTACACGTTAGGATTAGGGTATTTATTAAACCTATCCCACTCTCTAGATACCACTTAGCACGTAAAGGAATATTATTTGGGGTCCAGCCATGGAGAAGATTTTAGTCACTAGGATAAGATAAAGAATAAACACATTATAAAAAAATCACATTAGGATTTTCTTTTTAACCTGTTCCTTAAAACACTAGTGCTTAGGAAATCTAATGGAGGCAAAAGCAGTCAAGGGTAGTTTAGGGTTAGGGTTAGGGTTAGGGTTAGTGTTAGGGTTAGGGTACGGCTTAGGGTATGGGATAGGGGACGGGTGAGGGTACGGCGTAGGGTAGGGGTTAGGGTTAGGGTTAGGGTTAGGGTTAGGGTTAGGGTACGGCTTAGGGTACGGGTGAGGGTACGGGTGAGGGTACTGCGTAGGGTATTGGTTAGGGTTAGGGTACGGCTTAGGATACGGGTTAGGGTACGGGTTAGGGTACGGCGTAGGGTATGGGTTAGGGTTAGGGTTAGGGTTAGGGTTAGGGTTAGGGTACGGCTTAGGGTACGGGTTAGGGTACGGGTGAGGGTATGGCGTAGGGTATAGGTTAGGGTTAGGGTTAGGGTTAGGGTACGGCTTAGGATACGGGTTAGGGTACGGGTGAGGGTACGGCGTAGCGTATGGGTTAGGGTTAGGGTTAGGGTTAGGGTACGGCTTAGGGTACGGGTTAGGGTACGGGTGAGGGTACGGCGTAGGGTATAGGTTAGGGTTAGGGTTAGGGTTAGGGTACGGCTTAGGATACGGGTTAGGGTACGGGTGAGGGTACGGCGTAGCGTATGGGTTAGGGTTAGGGTTAGGGTTAGGGTACGGCTTAGGGTACGGGTTAGGGTACGGGTGAGGGTACGGCGTAGGGTATGGGTTAGGGTTAGGGTTAGGGTTAGGGTTAGTTTTAGGGTTAGGGATTGGTTTAGGGTACGGGTTAGGATTAGCGTACGTGTTAGGGTTAGGGTTTGGGTTAGGGTTAGGGTACGCGTTAGGGTTAGGGTATGGGTTAGGGTTAGGGTACACGTTAGGATTAGGGTATTTATTAAACCTATCCCACTCTCTAGATACCACTTAGCACGTAAAGGAATATTATTTGGGGTCCAGCCATGGAGAAGATTTTAGTCACTAGGATAAGATAAAGAATAAACACATTATAAAAAAATCACATTAGGATTTTCTTTTTAACCTGTTCCTTAAAACACTAGTGCTTAGGAAATCTAATGGAGGCAAAAGCAGTCAAGGGTAGTTTAGGGTTAGGGTTAGGGTTAGGGTTAGTGTTAGGGTTAGGGTACGGCTTAGGGTATGGGATAGGGGACGGGTGAGGGTACGGCGTAGGGTAGGGGTTAGGGTTAGGGTTAGGGTTAGGGTTAGGGTTAGGGTACGGCTTAGGGTACGGGTGAGGGTACGGGTGAGGGTACTGCGTAGGGTATTGGTTAGGGTTAGGGTACGGCTTAGGATACGGGTTAGGGTACGGGTTAGGGTACGGCGTAGGGTATGGGTTAGGGTTAGGGTTAGGGTTAGGGTTAGGGTTAGGGTTAGGGTACGGCTTAGGGTACGGGTTAGGGTACGGGTGAGGGTATGGCGTAGGGTATAGGTTAGGGTTAGGGTTAGGGTTAGGGTACGGCTTAGGATACGGGTTAGGGTACGGGTGAGGGTACGGCGTAGCGTATGGGTTAGGGTTAGGGTTAGGGTTAGGGTACGGCTTAGGGTACGGGTTAGGGTACGGGTGAGGGTACGGCGTAGGGTATAGGTTAGGGTTAGGGTTAGGGTTAGGGTACGGCTTAGGATACGGGTTAGGGTACGGGTGAGGGTACGGCGTAGCGTATGGGTTAGGGTTAGGGTTAGGGTTAGGGTACGGCTTAGGGTACGGGTTAGGGTACGGGTGAGGGTACGGCGTAGGGTATGGGTTAGGGTTAGGGTTAGGGTTAGGGTTAGTTTTAGGGTTAGGGATTGGTTTAGGGTACGGGTTAGGATTAGCGTACGTGTTAGGGTTAGGGTTTGGGTTAGGGTTAGGGTACGCGTTAGGGTTAGGGTATGGGTTAGGGTTAGGGTACACGTTAGGATTAGGGTATTTATTAAACCTATCCCACTCTCTAGATACCACTTAGCACGTAAAGGAATATTATTTGGGGTCCAGCCATGGAGAAGATTTTAGTCACTAGGATAAGATAAAGAATAAACACATTATAAAAAAATCACATTAGGATTTTCTTTTTAACCTGTTCCTTAAAACACTAGTGCTTAGGAAATCTAATGGAGGCAAAAGCAGTCAAGGGTAGTTTAGGGTTAGGGTTAGGGTTAGGGTTAGTGTTAGGGTTAGGGTACGGCTTAGGGTATGGGATAGGGGACGGGTGAGGGTACGGCGTAGGGTAGGGGTTAGGGTTAGGGTTAGGGTTAGGGTTAGGGTTAGGGTACGGCTTAGGGTACGGGTGAGGGTACGGGTGAGGGTACTGCGTAGGGTATTGGTTAGGGTTAGGGTACGGCTTAGGATACGGGTTAGGGTACGGGTTAGGGTACGGCGTAGGGTATGGGTTAGGGTTAGGGTTAGGGTTAGGGTTAGGGTTAGGGTTAGGGTTAGGGTACGGCTTAGGGTACGGGTTAGGGTACGGGTGAGGGTATGGCGTAGGGTATAGGTTAGGGTTAGGGTTAGGGTTAGGGTACGGCTTAGGATACGGGTTAGGGTACGGGTGAGGGTACGGCGTAGCGTATGGGTTAGGGTTAGGGTTAGGGTTAGGGTACGGCTTAGGGTACGGGTTAGGGTACGGGTGAGGGTACGGCGTAGGGTATAGGTTAGGGTTAGGGTTAGGGTTAGGGTACGGCTTAGGATACGGGTTAGGGTACGGGTGAGGGTACGGCGTAGCGTATGGGTTAGGGTTAGGGTTAGGGTTAGGGTACGGCTTAGGGTACGGGTTAGGGTACGGGTGAGGGTACGGCGTAGGGTATGGGTTAGGGTTAGGGTTAGGGTTAGGGTTAGTTTTAGGGTTAGGGATTGGTTTAGGGTACGGGTTAGGATTAGCGTACGTGTTAGGGTTAGGGTTTGGGTTAGGGTTAGGGTACGCGTTAGGGTTAGGGTATGGGTTAGGGTTAGGGTACACGTTAGGATTAGGGTATTTATTAAACCTATCCCACTCTCTAGATACCACTTAGCACGTAAAGGAATATTATTTGGGGTCCAGCCATGGAGAAGATTTTAGTCACTAGGATAAGATAAAGAATAAACACATTATAAAAAAATCACATTAGGATTTTCTTTTTAACCTGTTCCTTAAAACACTAGTGCTTAGGAAATCTAATGGAGGCAAAAGCAGTCAAGGGTAGTTTAGGGTTAGGGTTAGGGTTAGGGTTAGTGTTAGGGTTAGGGTACGGCTTAGGGTATGGGATAGGGGACGGGTGAGGGTACGGCGTAGGGTAGGGGTTAGGGTTAGGGTTAGGGTTAGGGTTAGGGTTAGGGTACGGCTTAGGGTACGGGTGAGGGTACGGGTGAGGGTACTGCGTAGGGTATTGGTTAGGGTTAGGGTACGGCTTAGGATACGGGTTAGGGTACGGGTTAGGGTACGGCGTAGGGTATGGGTTAGGGTTAGGGTTAGGGTTAGGGTTAGGGTTAGGGTTAGGGTTAGGGTACGGCTTAGGGTACGGGTTAGGGTACGGGTGAGGGTATGGCGTAGGGTATAGGTTAGGGTTAGGGTTAGGGTTAGGGTACGGCTTAGGATACGGGTTAGGGTACGGGTGAGGGTACGGCGTAGCGTATGGGTTAGGGTTAGGGTTAGGGTTAGGGTACGGCTTAGGGTACGGGTTAGGGTACGGGTGAGGGTACGGCGTAGGGTATAGGTTAGGGTTAGGGTTAGGGTTAGGGTACGGCTTAGGATACGGGTTAGGGTACGGGTGAGGGTACGGCGTAGCGTATGGGTTAGGGTTAGGGTTAGGGTTAGGGTACGGCTTAGGGTACGGGTTAGGGTACGGGTGAGGGTACGGCGTAGGGTATGGGTTAGGGTTAGGGTTAGGGTTAGGGTTAGTTTTAGGGTTAGGGATTGGTTTAGGGTACGGGTTAGGATTAGCGTACGTGTTAGGGTTAGGGTTTGGGTTAGGGTTAGGGTACGCGTTAGGGTTAGGGTATGGGTTAGGGTTAGGGTACACGTTAGGATTAGGGTATTTATTAAACCTATCCCACTCTCTAGATACCACTTAGCACGTAAAGGAATATTATTTGGGGTCCAGCCATGGAGAAGATTTTAGTCACTAGGATAAGATAAAGAATAAACACATTATAAAAAAATCACATTAGGATTTTCTTTTTAACCTGTTCCTTAAAACACTAGTGCTTAGGAAATCTAATGGAGGCAAAAGCAGTCAAGGGTAGTTTAGGGTTAGGGTTAGGGTTAGGGTTAGTGTTAGGGTTAGGGTACGGCTTAGGGTATGGGATAGGGGACGGGTGAGGGTACGGCGTAGGGTAGGGGTTAGGGTTAGGGTTAGGGTTAGGGTTAGGGTTAGGGTACGGCTTAGGGTACGGGTGAGGGTACGGGTGAGGGTACTGCGTAGGGTATTGGTTAGGGTTAGGGTACGGCTTAGGATACGGGTTAGGGTACGGGTTAGGGTACGGCGTAGGGTATGGGTTAGGGTTAGGGTTAGGGTTAGGGTTAGGGTTAGGGTACGGCTTAGGGTACGGGTTAGGGTACGGGTGAGGGTATGGCGTAGGGTATAGGTTAGGGTTAGGGTTAGGGTTAGGGTACGGCTTAGGATACGGGTTAGGGTACGGGTGAGGGTACGGCGTAGCGTATGGGTTAGGGTTAGGGTTAGGGTTAGGGTACGGCTTAGGGTACGGGTTAGGGTACGGGTGAGGGTACGGCGTAGGGTATAGGTTAGGGTTAGGGTTAGGGTTAGGGTACGGCTTAGGATACGGGTTAGGGTACGGGTGAGGGTACGGCGTAGCGTATGGGTTAGGGTTAGGGTTAGGGTTAGGGTACGGCTTAGGGTACGGGTTAGGGTACGGGTGAGGGTACGGCGTAGGGTATGGGTTAGGGTTAGGGTTAGGGTTAGGGTTAGTTTTAGGGTTAGGGATTGGTTTAGGGTACGGGTTAGGATTAGCGTACGTGTTAGGGTTAGGGTTTGGGTTAGGGTTAGGGTACGCGTTAGGGTTAGGGTATGGGTTAGGGTTAGGGTACACGTTAGGATTAGGGTATTTATTAAACCTATCCCACTCTCTAGATACCACTTAGCACGTAAAGGAATATTATTTGGGGTCCAGCCATGGAGAAGATTTTAGTCACTAGGATAAGATAAAGAATAAACACATTATAAAAAAATCACATTAGGATTTTCTTTTTAACCTGTTCCTTAAAACACTAGTGCTTAGGAAATCTAATGGAGGCAAAAGCAGTCAAGGGTAGTTTAGGGTTAGGGTTAGGGTTAGGGTTAGTGTTAGGGTTAGGGTACGGCTTAGGGTATGGGATAGGGGACGGGTGAGGGTACGGCGTAGGGTAGGGGTTAGGGTTAGGGTTAGGGTTAGGGTTAGGGTTAGGGTACGGCTTAGGGTACGGGTGAGGGTACGGGTGAGGGTACTGCGTAGGGTATTGGTTAGGGTTAGGGTACGGCTTAGGATACGGGTTAGGGTACGGGTTAGGGTACGGCGTAGGGTATGGGTTAGGGTTAGGGTTAGGGTTAGGGTTAGGGTTAGGGTTAGGGTACGGCTTAGGGTACGGGTTAGGGTACGGGTGAGGGTATGGCGTAGGGTATAGGTTAGGGTTAGGGTTAGGGTTAGGGTACGGCTTAGGATACGGGTTAGGGTACGGGTGAGGGTACGGCGTAGCGTATGGGTTAGGGTTAGGGTTAGGGTTAGGGTACGGCTTAGGGTACGGGTTAGGGTACGGGTGAGGGTACGGCGTAGGGTATAGGTTAGGGTTAGGGTTAGGGTTAGGGTACGGCTTAGGATACGGGTTAGGGTACGGGTGAGGGTACGGCGTAGCGTATGGGTTAGGGTTAGGGTTAGGGTTAGGGTACGGCTTAGGGTACGGGTTAGGGTACGGGTGAGGGTACGGCGTAGGGTATGGGTTAGGGTTAGGGTTAGGGTTAGGGTTAGTTTTAGGGTTAGGGATTGGTTTAGGGTACGGGTTAGGATTAGCGTACGTGTTAGGGTTAGGGTTTGGGTTAGGGTTAGGGTACGCGTTAGGGTTAGGGTATGGGTTAGGGTTAGGGTACACGTTAGGATTAGGGTATTTATTAAACCTATCCCACTCTCTAGATACCACTTAGCACGTAAAGGAATATTATTTGGGGTCCAGCCATGGAGAAGATTTTAGTCACTAGGATAAGATAAAGAATAAACACATTATAAAAAAATCACATTAGGATTTTCTTTTTAACCTGTTCCTTAAAACACTAGTGCTTAGGAAATCTAATGGAGGCAAAAGCAGTCAAGGGTAGTTTAGGGTTAGGGTTAGGGTTAGGGTTAGTGTTAGGGTTAGGGTACGGCCTAGGGTATGGGATAGGGGACGGGTGAGGGTACGGCGTAGGGTAGGGGTTAGGGTTAGGGTTAGGGTTAGGGTTAGGGTTAGGGTACGGCTTAGGGTACGGGTGAGGGTACGGGTGAGGGTACTGCGTAGGGTATTGGTTAGGGTTAGGGTACGGCTTAGGATACGGGTTAGGGTACGGGTTAGGGTACGGCGTAGGGTATGGGTTAGGGTTAGGGTTAGGGTTAGGGTTAGGGTTAGGGTTAGGGTACGGCTTAGGGTACGGGTTAGGGTACGGGTGAGGGTATGGCGTAGGGTATAGGTTAGGGTTAGGGTTAGGGTTAGGGTACGGCTTAGGATACGGGTTAGGGTACGGGTGAGGGTACGGCGTAGCGTATGGGTTAGGGTTAGGGTTAGGGTTAGGGTACGGCTTAGGGTACGGGTTAGGGTACGGGTGAGGGTACGGCGTAGGGTATAGGTTAGGGTTAGGGTTAGGGTTAGGGTACGGCTTAGGATACGGGTTAGGGTACGGGTGAGGGTACGGCGTAGCGTATGGGTTAGGGTTAGGGTTAGGGTTAGGGTACGGCTTAGGGTACGGGTTAGGGTACGGGTGAGGGTACGGCGTAGGGTATGGGTTAGGGTTAGGGTTAGGGTTAGGGTTAGTTTTAGGGTTAGGGATTGGTTTAGGGTACGGGTTAGGATTAGCGTACGTGTTAGGGTTAGGGTTTGGGTTAGGGTTAGGGTACGCGTTAGGGTTAGGGTATGGGTTAGGGTTAGGGTACACGTTAGGATTAGGGTATTTATTAAACCTATCCCACTCTCTAGATACCACTTAGCACGTAAAGGAATATTATTTGGGGTCCAGCCATGGAGAAGATTTTAGTCACTAGGATAAGATAAAGAATAAACACATTATAAAAAAATCACATTAGGATTATCTTTTTAACCTGTTCCTTAAAACACTAGTGCTTAGGAAATCTAATGGAGGCAAAAGCAGTCAAGGGTAGTTTAGGGCTAGGGTTAGGGTTAGGGTTAGTGTTAGGGTTAGGGTACGGCTTAGGGTACGGGTGAGGGTACGGGTGAGGGTACTGCGTAGGGTATTGGTTAGGGTTAGGGTACGGCTTAGGATACGGGTTAGGGTACGGGTTAGGGTACGGCGTAGGGTATGGGTTAGGGTTAGGGTTAGGGTTAGGGTTAGGGTTAGGGTACGGCTTAGGGTACGGGTTAGGGTACGGGTGAGGGTATGGCGTAGGGTATAGGTTAGGGTTAGGGTTAGGGTTAGGGTACGGCTTAGGATACGGGTTAGGGTACGGGTGAGGGTACGGCGTAGCGTATGGGTTAGGGTTAGGGTTAGGGTTAGGGTACGGCTTAGGGTACGGGTTAGGGTACGGGTGAGGGTACGGCGTAGGGTATAGGTTAGGGTTAGGGTTAGGGTTAGGGTACGGCTTAGGATACGGGTTAGGGTACGGGTGAGGGTACGGCGTAGCGTATGGGTTAGGGTTAGGGTTAGGGTTAGGGTACGGCTTAGGGTACGGGTTAGGGTACGGGTGAGGGTACGGCGTAGGGTATGGGTTAGGGTTAGGGTTAGGGTTAGGGTTAGTTTTAGGGTTAGGGATTGGTTTAGGGTACGGGTTAGGATTAGCGTACGTGTTAGGGTTAGGGTATGGGTTAGGGTTAGGGTACACGTTAGGATTAGGGTATTTATTAAACCTATCCCACTCTCTAGATACCACTTAGCACGTAAAGGAATATTATTTGGGGTCCAGCCATGGAGAAGATTTTAGTCACTAGGATAAGATAAAGAATAAACACATTATAAAAAAATCACATTAGGATTTTCTTTTTAACCTGTTCCTTAAAACACTAGTGCTTAGGAAATCTAATGGAGGCAAAAGCAGTCAAGGGTAGTTTAGGGTTAGGGTTAGGGTTAGGGTTAGTGTTAGGGTTAGGGTACGGCTTAGGGTATGGGATAGGGGACGGGTGAGGGTACGGCGTAGGGTAGGGGTTAGGGTTAGGGTTAGGGTTAGGGTTAGGGTTAGGGTACGGCTTAGGGTACGGGTGAGGGTACGGGTGAGGGTACTGCGTAGGGTATTGGTTAGGGTTAGGGTACGGCTTAGGATACGGGTTAGGGTACGGGTTAGGGTACGGCGTAGGGTATGGGTTAGGGTTAGGGTTAGGGTTAGGGTTAGGGTTAGGGTTAGGGTTAGGGTACGGCTTAGGGTACGGGTTAGGGTACGGGTGAGGGTATGGCGTAGGGTATAGGTTAGGGTTAGGGTTAGGGTTAGGGTACGGCTTAGGGTACGGGTTAGGGTACGGGTGAGGGTACGGCGTAGGGTATAGGTTAGGGTTAGGGTTAGGGTTAGGGTACGGCTTAGGATACGGGTTAGGGTACGGGTGAGGGTACGGCGTAGCGTATGGGTTAGGGTTAGGGTTAGGGTTAGGGTACGGCTTAGGGTACGGGTTAGGGTACGGGTGAGGGTACGGCGTAGGGTATGGGTTAGGGTTAGGGTTAGGGTTAGGGTTAGTTTTAGGGTTAGGGATTGGTTTAGGGTACGGGTTAGGATTAGCGTACGTGTTAGGGTTAGGGTTTGGGTTAGGGTTAGGGTACGCGTTAGGGTTAGGGTATGGGTTAGGGTTAGGGTACACGTTAGGATTAGGGTATTTATTAAACCTATCCCACTCTCTAGATACCACTTAGCACGTAAAGGAATATTATTTGGGGTCCAGCCATGGAGAAGATTTTAGTCACTAGGATAAGATAAAGAATAAACACATTATAAAAAAATCACATTAGGATTTTCTTTTTAACCTGTTCCTTAAAACACTAGTGCTTAGGAAATCTAATGGAGGCAAAAGCAGTCAAGGGTAGTTTAGGGTTAGGGTTAGGGTTAGGGTTAGTGTTAGGGTTAGGGTACGGCTTAGGGTATGGGATAGGGGACGGGTGAGGGTACGGCGTAGGGTAGGGGTTAGGGTTAGGGTTAGGGTTAGGGTTAGGGTTAGGGTACGGCTTAGGGTACGGGTGAGGGTACGGGTGAGGGTACTGCGTAGGGTATTGGTTAGGGTTAGGGTACGGCTTAGGATACGGGTTAGGGTACGGGTTAGGGTACGGCGTAGGGTATGGGTTAGGGTTAGGGTTAGGGTTAGGGTTAGGGTTAGGGTTAGGGTACGGCTTAGGGTACGGGTTAGGGTACGGGTGAGGGTATGGCGTAGGGTATAGGTTAGGGTTAGGGTTAGGGTTAGGGTACGGCTTAGGATACGGGTTAGGGTACGGGTGAGGGTACGGCGTAGCGTATGGGTTAGGGTTAGGGTTAGGGTTAGGGTACGGCTTAGGGTACGGGTTAGGGTACGGGTGAGGGTACGGCGTAGGGTATAGGTTAGGGTTAGGGTTAGGGTTAGGGTACGGCTTAGGATACGGGTTAGGGTACGGGTGAGGGTACGGCGTAGCGTATGGGTTAGGGTTAGGGTTAGGGTTAGGGTACGGCTTAGGGTACGGGTTAGGGTACGGGTGAGGGTACGGCGTAGGGTATGGGTTAGGGTTAGGGTTAGGGTTAGGGTTAGTTTTAGGGTTAGGGATTGGTTTAGGGTACGGGTTAGGATTAGCGTACGTGTTAGGGTTAGGGTTTGGGTTAGGGTTAGGGTACGCGTTAGGGTTAGGGTATGGGTTAGGGTTAGGGTACACGTTAGGATTAGGGTATTTATTAAACCTATCCCACTCTCTAGATACCACTTAGCACGTAAAGGAATATTATTTGGGGTCCAGCCATGGAGAAGATTTTAGTCACTAGGATAAGATAAAGAATAAACACATTATAAAAAAATCACATTAGGATTTTCTTTTTAACCTGTTCCTTAAAACACTAGTGCTTAGGAAATCTAATGGAGGCAAAAGCAGTCAAGGGTAGTTTAGGGTTAGGGTTAGGGTTAGGGTTAGTGTTAGGGTTAGGGTACGGCTTAGGGTATGGGATAGGGGACGGGTGAGGGTACGGCGTAGGGTAGGGGTTAGGGTTAGGGTTAGGGTTAGGGTTAGGGTTAGGGTACGGCTTAGGGTACGGGTGAGGGTACGGGTGAGGGTACTGCGTAGGGTATTGGTTAGGGTTAGGGTACGGCTTAGGATACGGGTTAGGGTACGGGTTAGGGTACGGCGTAGGGTATGGGTTAGGGTTAGGGTTAGGGTTAGGGTTAGGGTTAGGGTACGGCTTAGGGTACGGGTTAGGGTACGGGTGAGGGTATGGCGTAGGGTATAGGTTAGGGTTAGGGTTAGGGTTAGGGTACGGCTTAGGATACGGGTTAGGGTACGGGTGAGGGTACGGCGTAGCGTATGGGTTAGGGTTAGGATTAGGGTTAGGGTACGGCTTAGGGTACGGGTTAGGGTACGGGTGAGGGTACGGCGTAGGGTATAGGTTAGGGTTAGGGTTAGGGTTAGGGTTAGTTTTAGGGTTAGGGATTGGTTTAGGGTACGGGTTAGGATTAGCGTACGTGTTAGGGTTAGGGTTTGGGTTAGGGTTAGGGTACGCGTTAGGGTTAGGGTATGGGTTAGGGTTAGGGTACACGTTAGGATTAGGGTATTTATTAAACCTATCCCACTCTCTAGATACCACTTAGCACGTAAAGGAATATTATTTGGGGTCCAGCCATGGAGAAGATTTTAGTCACTAGGATAAGATAAAGAATAAACACATTATAAAAAAATCACATTAGGATTTTCTTTTTAACCTGTTCCTTAAAACACTAGTGCTTAGGAAATCTAATGGAGGCAAAAGCAGTCAAGGGTAGTTTAGGGTTAGGGTTAGGGTTAGGGTTAGTGTTAGGGTTAGGGTACGGCTTAGGGTATGGGATAGGGGACGGGTGAGGGTACGGCGTAGGGTAGGGGTTAGGGTTAGGGTTAGGGTTAGGGTTAGGGTTAGGGTACGGCTTAGGGTACGGGTGAGGGTACGGGTGAGGGTACTGCGTAGGGTATTGGTTAGGGTTAGGGTACGGCTTAGGATACGGGTTAGGGTACGGGTTAGGGTACGGCGTAGGGTATGGGTTAGGGTTAGGGTTAGGGTTAGGGTTAGGGTTAGGGTTAGGGTTAGGGTACGGCTTAGGGTACGGGTTAGGGTACGGGTGAGGGTATGGCGTAGGGTATAGGTTAGGGTTAGGGTTAGGGTTAGGGTACGGCTTAGGATACGGGTTAGGGTACGGGTGAGGGTACGGCGTAGCGTATGGGTTAGGGTTAGGGTTAGGGTTAGGGTACGGCTTAGGGTACGGGTTAGGGTACGGGTGAGGGTACGGCGTAGGGTATAGGTTAGGGTTAGGGTTAGGGTTAGGGTACGGCTTAGGATACGGGTTAGGGTACGGGTGAGGGTACGGCGTAGCGTATGGGTTAGGGTTAGGGTTAGGGTTAGGGTACGGCTTAGGGTACGGGTTAGGGTACGGGTGAGGGTACGGCGTAGGGTATGGGTTAGGGTTAGGGTTAGGGTTAGGGTTAGTTTTAGGGTTAGGGATTGGTTTAGGGTACGGGTTAGGATTAGCGTACGTGTTAGGGTTAGGGTTTGGGTTAGGGTTAGGGTACGCGTTAGGGTTAGGGTATGGGTTAGGGTTAGGGTACACGTTAGGATTAGGGTATTTATTAAACCTATCCCACTCTCTAGATACCACTTAGCACGTAAAGGAATATTATTTGGGGTCCAGCCATGGAGAAGATTTTAGTCACTAGGATAAGATAAAGAATAAACACATTATAAAAAAATCACATTAGGATTTTCTTTTTAACCTGTTCCTTAAAACACTAGTGCTTAGGAAATCTAATGGAGGCAAAAGCAGTCAAGGGTAGTTTAGGGTTAGGGTTAGGGTTAGGGTTAGTGTTAGGGTTAGGGTACGGCTTAGGGTATGGGATAGGGGACGGGTGAGGGTACGGCGTAGGGTAGGGGTTAGGGTTAGGGTTAGGGTTAGGGTTAGGGTTAGGGTACGGCTTAGGGTACGGGTGAGGGTACGGGTGAGGGTACTGCGTAGGGTATTGGTTAGGGTTAGGGTACGGCTTAGGATACGGGTTAGGGTACGGGTTAGGGTACGGCGTAGGGTATGGGTTAGGGTTAGGGTTAGGGTTAGGGTTAGGGTTAGGGTTAGGGTTAGGGTACGGCTTAGGGTACGGGTTAGGGTACGGGTGAGGGTATGGCGTAGGGTATAGGTTAGGGTTAGGGTTAGGGTTAGGGTACGGCTTAGGATACGGGTTAGGGTACGGGTGAGGGTACGGCGTAGCGTATGGGTTAGGGTTAGGGTTAGGGTTAGGGTACGGCTTAGGGTACGGGTTAGGGTACGGGTGAGGGTACGGCGTAGGGTATAGGTTAGGGTTAGGGTTAGGGTTAGGGTACGGCTTAGGATACGGGTTAGGGTACGGGTGAGGGTACGGCGTAGCGTATGGGTTAGGGTTAGGGTTAGGGTTAGGGTACGGCTTAGGGTACGGGTTAGGGTACGGGTGAGGGTACGGCGTAGGGTATGGGTTAGGGTTAGGGTTAGGGTTAGGGTTAGTTTTAGGGTTAGGGATTGGTTTAGGGTACGGGTTAGGATTAGCGTACGTGTTAGGGTTAGGGTTTGGGTTAGGGTTAGGGTACGCGTTAGGGTTAGGGTATGGGTTAGGGTTAGGGTACACGTTAGGATTAGGGTATTTATTAAACCTATCCCACTCTCTAGATACCACTTAGCACGTAAAGGAATATTATTTGGGGTCCAGCCATGGAGAAGATTTTAGTCACTAGGATAAGATAAAGAATAAACACATTATAAAAAAATCACATTAGGATTTTCTTTTTAACCTGTTCCTTAAAACACTAGTGCTTAGGAAATCTAATGGAGGCAAAAGCAGTCAAGGGTAGTTTAGGGTTAGGGTTAGGGTTAGGGTTAGTGTTAGGGTTAGGGTACGGCTTAGGGTATGGGATAGGGGACGGGTGAGGGTACGGCGTAGGGTAGGGGTTAGGGTTAGGGTTAGGGTTAGGGTTAGGGTTAGGGTACGGCTTAGGGTACGGGTGAGGGTACGGGTGAGGGTACTGCGTAGGGTATTGGTTAGGGTTAGGGTACGGCTTAGGATACGGGTTAGGGTACGGGTTAGGGTACGGCGTAGGGTATGGGTTAGGGTTAGGGTTAGGGTTAGGGTTAGGGTTAGGGTTAGGGTTAGGGTACGGCTTAGGGTACGGGTTAGGGTACGGGTGAGGGTATGGCGTAGGGTATAGGTTAGGGTTAGGGTTAGGGTTAGGGTACGGCTTAGGATACGGGTTAGGGTACGGGTGAGGGTACGGCGTAGCGTATGGGTTAGGGTTAGGGTTAGGGTTAGGGTACGGCTTAGGGTACGGGTTAGGGTACGGGTGAGGGTACGGCGTAGGGTATAGGTTAGGGTTAGGGTTAGGGTTAGGGTACGGCTTAGGATACGGGTTAGGGTACGGGTGAGGGTACGGCGTAGCGTATGGGTTAGGGTTAGGGTTAGGGTTAGGGTACGGCTTAGGGTACGGGTTAGGGTACGGGTGAGGGTACGGCGTAGGGTATGGGTTAGGGTTAGGGTTAGGGTTAGGGTTAGTTTTAGGGTTAGGGATTGGTTTAGGGTACGGGTTAGGATTAGCGTACGTGTTAGGGTTAGGGTTTGGGTTAGGGTTAGGGTACGCGTTAGGGTTAGGGTATGGGTTAGGGTTAGGGTACACGTTAGGATTAGGGTATTTATTAAACCTATCCCACTCTCTAGATACCACTTAGCACGTAAAGGAATATTATTTGGGGTCCAGCCATGGAGAAGATTTTAGTCACTAGGATAAGATAAAGAATAAACACATTATAAAAAAATCACATTAGGATTTTCTTTTTAACCTGTTCCTTAAAACACTAGTGCTTAGGAAATCTAATGGAGGCAAAAGCAGTCAAGGGTAGTTTAGGGTTAGGGTTAGGGTTAGGGTTAGTGTTAGGGTTAGGGTACGGCTTAGGGTATGGGATAGGGGACGGGTGAGGGTACGGCGTAGGGTAGGGGTTAGGGTTAGGGTTAGGGTTAGGGTTAGGGTACGGCTTAGGGTACGGGTGAGGGTACGGGTGAGGGTACTGCGTAGGGTATTGGTTAGGGTTAGGGTACGGCTTAGGATACGGGTTAGGGTACGGGTTAGGGTACGGCGTAGGGTATGGGTTAGGGTTAGGGTTAGGGTTAGGGTTAGGGTTAGGGTACGGCTTAGGGTACGGGTTAGGGTACGGGTGAGGGTATGGCGTAGGGTATAGGTTAGGGTTAGGGTTAGGGTTAGGGTACGGCTTAGGATACGGGTTAGGGTACGGGTGAGGGTACGGCGTAGCGTATGGGTTAGGGTTAGGGTTAGGGTTAGGGTACGGCTTAGGGTACGGGTTAGGGTACGGGTGAGGGTACGGCGTAGGGTATAGGTTAGGGTTAGGGTTAGGGTTAGGGTACGGCTTAGGATACGGGTTAGGGTACGGGTGAGGGTACGGCGTAGCGTATGGGTTAGGGTTAGGGTTAGGGTTAGGGTACGGCTTAGGGTACGGGTTAGGGTACGGGTGAGGGTACGGCGTAGGGTATGGGTTAGGGTTAGGGTTAGGGTTAGGGTTAGTTTTAGGGTTAGGGATTGGTTTAGGGTACGGGTTAGGATTAGCGTACGTGTTAGGGTTAGGGTTTGGGTTAGGGTTAGGGTACGCGTTAGGGTTAGGGTATGGGTTAGGGTTAGGGTACACGTTAGGATTAGGGTATTTATTAAACCTATCCCACTCTCTAGATACCACTTAGCACGTAAAGGAATATTATTTGGGGTCCAGCCATGGAGAAGATTTTAGTCACTAGGATAAGATAAAGAATAAACACATTATAAAAAAATCACATTAGGATTTTCTTTTTAACCTGTTCCTTAAAACACTAGTGCTTAGGAAATCTAATGGAGGCAAAAGCAGTCAAGGGTAGTTTAGGGTTAGGGTTAGGGTTAGGGTTAGTGTTAGGGTTAGGGTACGGCCTAGGGTATGGGATAGGGGACGGGTGAGGGTACGGCGTAGGGTAGGGGTTAGGGTTAGGGTTAGGGTTAGGGTTAGGGTTAGGGTACGGCTTAGGGTACGGGTGAGGGTACGGGTGAGGGTACTGCGTAGGGTATTGGTTAGGGTTAGGGTACGGCTTAGGATACGGGTTAGGGTACGGGTTAGGGTACGGCGTAGGGTATGGGTTAGGGTTAGGGTTAGGGTTAGGGTTAGGGTTAGGGTTAGGGTACGGCTTAGGGTACGGGTTAGGGTACGGGTGAGGGTATGGCGTAGGGTATAGGTTAGGGTTAGGGTTAGGGTTAGGGTACGGCTTAGGATACGGGTTAGGGTACGGGTGAGGGTACGGCGTAGCGTATGGGTTAGGGTTAGGGTTAGGGTTAGGGTACGGCTTAGGGTACGGGTTAGGGTACGGGTGAGGGTACGGCGTAGGGTATAGGTTAGGGTTAGGGTTAGGGTTAGGGTACGGCTTAGGATACGGGTTAGGGTACGGGTGAGGGTACGGCGTAGCGTATGGGTTAGGGTTAGGGTTAGGGTTAGGGTACGGCTTAGGGTACGGGTTAGGGTACGGGTGAGGGTACGGCGTAGGGTATGGGTTAGGGTTAGGGTTAGGGTTAGGGTTAGTTTTAGGGTTAGGGATTGGTTTAGGGTACGGGTTAGGATTAGCGTACGTGTTAGGGTTAGGGTTTGGGTTAGGGTTAGGGTACGCGTTAGGGTTAGGGTATGGGTTAGGGTTAGGGTACACGTTAGGATTAGGGTATTTATTAAACCTATCCCACTCTCTAGATACCACTTAGCACGTAAAGGAATATTATTTGGGGTCCAGCCATGGAGAAGATTTTAGTCACTAGGATAAGATAAAGAATAAACACATTATAAAAAAATCACATTAGGATTATCTTTTTAACCTGTTCCTTAAAACACTAGTGCTTAGGAAATCTAATGGAGGCAAAAGCAGTCAAGGGTAGTTTAGGGCTAGGGTTAGGGTTAGGGTTAGTGTTAGGGTTAGGGTACGGCTTAGGGTACGGGTGAGGGTACGGGTGAGGGTACTGCGTAGGGTATTGGTTAGGGTTAGGGTACGGCTTAGGATACGGGTTAGGGTACGGGTTAGGGTACGGCGTAGGGTATGGGTTAGGGTTAGGGTTAGGGTTAGGGTTAGGGTTAGGGTACGGCTTAGGGTACGGGTTAGGGTACGGGTGAGGGTATGGCGTAGGGTATAGGTTAGGGTTAGGGTTAGGGTTAGGGTACGGCTTAGGATACGGGTTAGGGTACGGGTGAGGGTACGGCGTAGCGTATGGGTTAGGGTTAGGGTTAGGGTTAGGGTACGGCTTAGGGTACGGGTTAGGGTACGGGTGAGGGTACGGCGTAGGGTATAGGTTAGGGTTAGGGTTAGGGTTAGGGTACGGCTTAGGATACGGGTTAGGGTACGGGTGAGGGTACGGCGTAGCGTATGGGTTAGGGTTAGGGTTAGGGTTAGGGTACGGCTTAGGGTACGGGTTAGGGTACGGGTGAGGGTACGGCGTAGGGTATGGGTTAGGGTTAGGGTTAGGGTTAGGGTTAGTTTTAGGGTTAGGGATTGGTTTAGGGTACGGGTTAGGATTAGCGTACGTGTTAGGGTTAGGGTATGGGTTAGGGTTAGGGTACACGTTAGGATTAGGGTATTTATTAAACCTATCCCACTCTCTAGATACCACTTAGCACGTAAAGGAATATTATTTGGGGTCCAGCCATGGAGAAGATTTTAGTCACTAGGATAAGATAAAGAATAAACACATTATAAAAAAATCACATTAGGATTTTCTTTTTAACCTGTTCCTTAAAACACTAGTGCTTAGGAAATCTAATGGAGGCAAAAGCAGTCAAGGGTAGTTTAGGGTTAGGGTTAGGGTTAGGGTTAGTGTTAGGGTTAGGGTACGGCTTAGGGTATGGGATAGGGGACGGGTGAGGGTACGGCGTAGGGTAGGGGTTAGGGTTAGGGTTAGGGTTAGGGTTAGGGTTAGGGTACGGCTTAGGGTACGGGTGAGGGTACGGGTGAGGGTACTGCGTAGGGTATTGGTTAGGGTTAGGGTACGGCTTAGGATACGGGTTAGGGTACGGGTTAGGGTACGGCGTAGGGTATGGGTTAGGGTTAGGGTTAGGGTTAGGGTTAGGGTTAGGGTTAGGGTTAGGGTACGGCTTAGGGTACGGGTTAGGGTACGGGTGAGGGTA
>NW_026871678.1:0-62959 GCF_028564815.1 Eubalaena glacialis | reverse complement strand
TGGAGTAGCTGACGGACACTTGGGACCCTGTGGAGAGGTCTAGCTTTCCCTTTGGCAATGAGGGCTCTGGGATGCCTCCTGCAGGGCACAGGGCACATTCTGTTTCTCTGGCAACGCTCTCTTTTCTCCACAAAGGCCTTCTAGAAGTGAAGACAACACAGGCCGCAACGCCCTTTTCCGCAGGAGACTTGGACGCTGCAAGTATCCTGCCCTCCAGTGGGGAGAACAGTGCTTGTCTCACTAGGTCACCGATACCAAAGTTGCACCCTGCATAGTACATGTGGTTTCTGACAAAGGCAAAGAGTCTCAAGCGGCACCCTGCCCTTCCCTGTTAACACGCCGTACCAAGGCAATTCTGCATGGGACGGGGAGCATAGCGTGACGTCCTTACTGCCTTGGGCTAGGCCTCGCCGTCCGTACACCTTATCCAAAGCTAGTGGGTGCGTCAGGGGAAAAGTGTGCCTTTGCCAGGCTGCTTCGAAAGGCAACTGTCTGCTTGGCGTAGAGAGACAGCAAGCAAGGGTTCACAGTCTAAAGCCTACGGAGAGTGTTTCTCCATTGCCGCCCAGGTTCAGTGCTGGGAACCACTGGCCGTACACCTAACAGACCTGCTGGACCCGTGTTCGGGCGGCCTTTAGAACGCTCGGACATCTAGCCCGCCAACGAAGAAAGCAGGGTGTCGCCTTTCTCTCCGCGTTAAGAGCTATAATCCGGAGGCCCAAGGTCCCTGAAGGTTGTGAGGTCGCCCAGGAAGAGACATTCGGGGTGCAGTGTTCCTCCACGGGAGGTGCCTAGGACGCAGGAGTCCTAGGAGACCTGAAAAGCTCCCTAGCCTGAAGGCACTGCGTGGACTGCGTTTTCATGGGAAACGCTGCATGCCTAATCTCGTGCATGCAATCCATGGGCCTCACGAGGAGCCTGCCTGGCACAGTCGTGTTCCCTTTAGTATTGGCGCCTTTGGGGTGCCTCATGCAAGGAAAGGCAAGCACCGTGTTGCTCTCAGGAAAGCGCCCTTTTCCTAACAGGGCCACTCCAGCATTTAAGGCTGACCGCAGCCCTATATCTCCGGCAGCTTTGAGGCTGAGGCTGTCCTTCATTGCTGAGAATTGCAACAGCTCGCGTGGTTTCCGGATCCGAAACGTCAAAACTGCCCTAGTACGTTTAGTTTCAGGCGAGCGAAAAGAGACCGAAGGAGCACTCTGGCCCTTCCCCGGTTTAGCTTCGAGCCAGGGAGTTGTGCGATGCGTGAAGAGTCTACGGGACTTCAGACTCTAGGAAGGTTACGTGTCCTCGCACCGTCTCTCAGCGTAGTAGTGTTCAGGGGAAACTGTACGTTTTCAAGACAGCATGTAATGTCTAGTCGCTGCGTGGCCTAGCGAAAGGCCAGGCAAGTAAGTGTACCCAGAACGGACACCAGGAAAAGAGTGTTGTCGTTGCAGCTCACGCTCTGCACTGAGTGCCACTGGCGTGACACCGAAGACCTGCGAGAGCTGTGTTCCGGAGGTCTCTTGAATGCTTTGGCCAGCTAGCTAGCTGGAGAAAAGGGAGAAGGTTACCTTTCACTCCGCTTGCAGAGTGGTGATCCGGAGGCATTCGAGAGCCTAACGCTGCGCAGTCGCCCAGGATATTGATCCTGTACGCAGTGTTCTTCTACGGGACACGGTGAGGACGCAGTGGCCTTAGGAAAAGCATACTGGAGTTCCTGCGCTACCTGCCCAAGAGGAAATGGAAAACCTCTGCACTCCTCAATTCGTGGATGGAGTAGCTGACGGACACTTGGGACCCTGTGGAGAGGTCTAGCTTTCCCTTTGGCAATGAGGGCTCTGGGATGCCTCCTGCAGGGCACAGGGCACATTCTGTTTCTCTGGCAACGCTCTCTTTTCTCCACAAAGGCCTTCTAGAAGTGAAGACAACACAGGCCGCAACGCCCTTTTCCGCAGGAGACTTGGACGCTGCAAGTATCCTGCCCTCCAGTGGGGAGAACAGTGCTTGTCTCACTAGGTCACCGATACCAAAGTTGCACCCTGCATAGTACATGTGGTTTCTGACAAAGGCAAAGAGTCTCAAGCGGCACCCTGCCCTTCCCTGTTAACACGCCGTACCAAGGCAATTCTGCATGGGACGGGGAGCATAGCGTGACGTCCTTACTGCCTTGGGCTAGGCCTCGCCGTCCGTACACCTTATCCAAAGCTAGTGGGTGCGTCAGGGGAAAAGTGTGCCTTTGCCAGGCTGCTTCGAAAGGCAACTGTCTGCTTGGCGTAGAGAGACAGCAAGCAAGGGTTCACAGTCTAAAGCCTACGGAGAGTGTTTCTCCATTGCCGCCCAGGTTCAGTGCTGGGAACCACTGGCCGTACACCTAACAGACCTGCTGGACCCGTGTTCGGGCGGCCTTTAGAACGCTCGGACATCTAGCCCGCCAACGAAGAAAGCAGGGTGTCGCCTTTCTCTCCGCGTTAAGAGCTATAATCCGGAGGCCCAAGGTCCCTGAAGGTTGTGAGGTCGCCCAGGAAGAGACATTCGGGGTGCAGTGTTCCTCCACGGGAGGTGCCTAGGACGCAGGAGTCCTAGGAGACCTGAAAAGCTCCCTAGCCTGAAGGCACTGCGTGGACTGCGTTTTCATGGGAAACGCTGCATGCCTAATCTCGTGCATGCAATCCATGGGCCTCACGAGGAGCCTGCCTGGCACAGTCGTGTTCCCTTTAGTATTGGCGCCTTTGGGGTGCCTCATGCAAGGAAAGGCAAGCACCGTGTTGCTCTCAGGAAAGCGCCCTTTTCCTAACAGGGCCACTCCAGCATTTAAGGCTGACCGCAGCCCTATATCTCCGGCAGCTTTGAGGCTGAGGCTGTCCTTCATTGCTGAGAATTGCAACAGCTCGCGTGGTTTCCGGATCCGAAACGTCAAAACTGCCCTAGTACGTTTAGTTTCAGGCGAGCGAAAAGAGACCGAAGGAGCACTCTGGCCCTTCCCCGGTTTAGCTTCGAGCCAGGGAGTTGTGCGATGCGTGAAGAGTCTACGGGACTTCAGACTCTAGGAAGGTTACGTGTCCTCGCACCGTCTCTCAGCGTAGTAGTGTTCAGGGGAAACTGTACGTTTTCAAGACAGCATGTAATGTCTAGTCGCTGCGTGGCCTAGCGAAAGGCCAGGCAAGTAAGTGTACCCAGAACGGACACCAGGAAAAGAGTGTTGTCGTTGCAGCTCACGCTCTGCACTGAGTGCCACTGGCGTGACACCGAAGACCTGCGAGAGCTGTGTTCCGGAGGTCTCTTGAATGCTTTGGCCAGCTAGCTAGCTGGAGAAAAGGGAGAAGGTTACCTTTCACTCCGCTTGCAGAGTGGTGATCCGGAGGCATTCGAGAGCCTAACGCTGCGCAGTCGCCCAGGATATTGATCCTGTACGCAGTGTTCTTCTACGGGACACGGTGAGGACGCAGTGGCCTTAGGAAAAGCATACTGGAGTTCCTGCGCTACCTGCCCAAGAGGAAATGGAAAACCTCTGCACTCCTCAATTCGTGGATGGAGTAGCTGACGGACACTTGGGACCCTGTGGAGAGGTCTAGCTTTCCCTTTGGCAATGAGGGCTCTGGGATGCCTCCTGCAGGGCACAGGGCACATTCTGTTTCTCTGGCAACGCTCTCTTTTCTCCACAAAGGCCTTCTAGAAGTGAAGACAACACAGGCCGCAACGCCCTTTTCCGCAGGAGACTTGGACGCTGCAAGTATCCTGCCCTCCAGTGGGGAGAACAGTGCTTGTCTCACTAGGTCACCGATACCAAAGTTGCACCCTGCATAGTACATGTGGTTTCTGACAAAGGCAAAGAGTCTCAAGCGGCACCCTGCCCTTCCCTGTTAACACGCCGTACCAAGGCAATTCTGCATGGGACGGGGAGCATAGCGTGACGTCCTTACTGCCTTGGGCTAGGCCTCGCCGTCCGTACACCTTATCCAAAGCTAGTGGGTGCGTCAGGGGAAAAGTGTGCCTTTGCCAGGCTGCTTCGAAAGGCAACTGTCTGCTTGGCGTAGAGAGACAGCAAGCAAGGGTTCACAGTCTAAAGCCTACGGAGAGTGTTTCTCCATTGCCGCCCAGGTTCAGTGCTGGGAACCACTGGCCGTACACCTAACAGACCTGCTGGACCCGTGTTCGGGCGGCCTTTAGAACGCTCGGACATCTAGCCCGCCAACGAAGAAAGCAGGGTGTCGCCTTTCTCTCCGCGTTAAGAGCTATAATCCGGAGGCCCAAGGTCCCTGAAGGTTGTGAGGTCGCCCAGGAAGAGACATTCGGGGTGCAGTGTTCCTCCACGGGAGGTGCCTAGGACGCAGGAGTCCTAGGAGACCTGAAAAGCTCCCTAGCCTGAAGGCACTGCGTGGACTGCGTTTTCATGGGAAACGCTGCATGCCTAATCTCGTGCATGCAATCCATGGGCCTCACGAGGAGCCTGCCTGGCACAGTCGTGTTCCCTTTAGTATTGGCGCCTTTGGGGTGCCTCATGCAAGGAAAGGCAAGCACCGTGTTGCTCTCAGGAAAGCGCCCTTTTCCTAACAGGGCCACTCCAGCATTTAAGGCTGACCGCAGCCCTATATCTCCGGCAGCTTTGAGGCTGAGGCTGTCCTTCATTGCTGAGAATTGCAACAGCTCGCGTGGTTTCCGGATCCGAAACGTCAAAACTGCCCTAGTACGTTTAGTTTCAGGCGAGCGAAAAGAGACCGAAGGAGCACTCTGGCCCTTCCCCGGTTTAGCTTCGAGCCAGGGAGTTGTGCGATGCGTGAAGAGTCTACGGGACTTCAGACTCTAGGAAGGTTACGTGTCCTCGCACCGTCTCTCAGCGTAGTAGTGTTCAGGGGAAACTGTACGTTTTCAAGACAGCATGTAATGTCTAGTCGCTGCGTGGCCTAGCGAAAGGCCAGGCAAGTAAGTGTACCCAGAACGGACACCAGGAAAAGAGTGTTGTCGTTGCAGCTCACGCTCTGCACTGAGTGCCACTGGCGTGACACCGAAGACCTGCGAGAGCTGTGTTCCGGAGGTCTCTTGAATGCTTTGGCCAGCTAGCTAGCTGGAGAAAAGGGAGAAGGTTACCTTTCACTCCGCTTGCAGAGTGGTGATCCGGAGGCATTCGAGAGCCTAACGCTGCGCAGTCGCCCAGGATATTGATCCTGTACGCAGTGTTCTTCTACGGGACACGGTGAGGACGCAGTGGCCTTAGGAAAAGCATACTGGAGTTCCTGCGCTACCTGCCCAAGAGGAAATGGAAAACCTCTGCACTCCTCAATTCGTGGATGGAGTAGCTGACGGACACTTGGGACCCTGTGGAGAGGTCTAGCTTTCCCTTTGGCAATGAGGGCTCTGGGATGCCTCCTGCAGGGCACAGGGCACATTCTGTTTCTCTGGCAACGCTCTCTTTTCTCCACAAAGGCCTTCTAGAAGTGAAGACAACACAGGCCGCAACGCCCTTTTCCGCAGGAGACTTGGACGCTGCAAGTATCCTGCCCTCCAGTGGGGAGAACAGTGCTTGTCTCACTAGGTCACCGATACCAAAGTTGCACCCTGCATAGTACATGTGGTTTCTGACAAAGGCAAAGAGTCTCAAGCGGCACCCTGCCCTTCCCTGTTAACACGCCGTACCAAGGCAATTCTGCATGGGACGGGGAGCATAGCGTGACGTCCTTACTGCCTTGGGCTAGGCCTCGCCGTCCGTACACCTTATCCAAAGCTAGTGGGTGCGTCAGGGGAAAAGTGTGCCTTTGCCAGGCTGCTTCGAAAGGCAACTGTCTGCTTGGCGTAGAGAGACAGCAAGCAAGGGTTCACAGTCTAAAGCCTACGGAGAGTGTTTCTCCATTGCCGCCCAGGTTCAGTGCTGGGAACCACTGGCCGTACACCTAACAGACCTGCTGGACCCGTGTTCGGGCGGCCTTTAGAACGCTCGGACATCTAGCCCGCCAACGAAGAAAGCAGGGTGTCGCCTTTCTCTCCGCGTTAAGAGCTATAATCCGGAGGCCCAAGGTCCCTGAAGGTTGTGAGGTCGCCCAGGAAGAGACATTCGGGGTGCAGTGTTCCTCCACGGGAGGTGCCTAGGACGCAGGAGTCCTAGGAGACCTGAAAAGCTCCCTAGCCTGAAGGCACTGCGTGGACTGCGTTTTCATGGGAAACGCTGCATGCCTAATCTCGTGCATGCAATCCATGGGCCTCACGAGGAGCCTGCCTGGCACAGTCGTGTTCCCTTTAGTATTGGCGCCTTTGGGGTGCCTCATGCAAGGAAAGGCAAGCACCGTGTTGCTCTCAGGAAAGCGCCCTTTTCCTAACAGGGCCACTCCAGCATTTAAGGCTGACCGCAGCCCTATATCTCCGGCAGCTTTGAGGCTGAGGCTGTCCTTCATTGCTGAGAATTGCAACAGCTCGCGTGGTTTCCGGATCCGAAACGTCAAAACTGCCCTAGTACGTTTAGTTTCAGGCGAGCGAAAAGAGACCGAAGGAGCACTCTGGCCCTTCCCCGGTTTAGCTTCGAGCCAGGGAGTTGTGCGATGCGTGAAGAGTCTACGGGACTTCAGACTCTAGGAAGGTTACGTGTCCTCGCACCGTCTCTCAGCGTAGTAGTGTTCAGGGGAAACTGTACGTTTTCAAGACAGCATGTAATGTCTAGTCGCTGCGTGGCCTAGCGAAAGGCCAGGCAAGTAAGTGTACCCAGAACGGACACCAGGAAAAGAGTGTTGTCGTTGCAGCTCACGCTCTGCACTGAGTGCCACTGGCGTGACACCGAAGACCTGCGAGAGCTGTGTTCCGGAGGTCTCTTGAATGCTTTGGCCAGCTAGCTAGCTGGAGAAAAGGGAGAAGGTTACCTTTCACTCCGCTTGCAGAGTGGTGATCCGGAGGCATTCGAGAGCCTAACGCTGCGCAGTCGCCCAGGATATTGATCCTGTACGCAGTGTTCTTCTACGGGACACGGTGAGGACGCAGTGGCCTTAGGAAAAGCATACTGGAGTTCCTGCGCTACCTGCCCAAGAGGAAATGGAAAACCTCTGCACTCCTCAATTCGTGGATGGAGTAGCTGACGGACACTTGGGACCCTGTGGAGAGGTCTAGCTTTCCCTTTGGCAATGAGGGCTCTGGGATGCCTCCTGCAGGGCACAGGGCACATTCTGTTTCTCTGGCAACGCTCTCTTTTCTCCACAAAGGCCTTCTAGAAGTGAAGACAACACAGGCCGCAACGCCCTTTTCCGCAGGAGACTTGGACGCTGCAAGTATCCTGCCCTCCAGTGGGGAGAACAGTGCTTGTCTCACTAGGTCACCGATACCAAAGTTGCACCCTGCATAGTACATGTGGTTTCTGACAAAGGCAAAGAGTCTCAAGCGGCACCCTGCCCTTCCCTGTTAACACGCCGTACCAAGGCAATTCTGCATGGGACGGGGAGCATAGCGTGACGTCCTTACTGCCTTGGGCTAGGCCTCGCCGTCCGTACACCTTATCCAAAGCTAGTGGGTGCGTCAGGGGAAAAGTGTGCCTTTGCCAGGCTGCTTCGAAAGGCAACTGTCTGCTTGGCGTAGAGAGACAGCAAGCAAGGGTTCACAGTCTAAAGCCTACGGAGAGTGTTTCTCCATTGCCGCCCAGGTTCAGTGCTGGGAACCACTGGCCGTACACCTAACAGACCTGCTGGACCCGTGTTCGGGCGGCCTTTAGAACGCTCGGACATCTAGCCCGCCAACGAAGAAAGCAGGGTGTCGCCTTTCTCTCCGCGTTAAGAGCTATAATCCGGAGGCCCAAGGTCCCTGAAGGTTGTGAGGTCGCCCAGGAAGAGACATTCGGGGTGCAGTGTTCCTCCACGGGAGGTGCCTAGGACGCAGGAGTCCTAGGAGACCTGAAAAGCTCCCTAGCCTGAAGGCACTGCGTGGACTGCGTTTTCATGGGAAACGCTGCATGCCTAATCTCGTGCATGCAATCCATGGGCCTCACGAGGAGCCTGCCTGGCACAGTCGTGTTCCCTTTAGTATTGGCGCCTTTGGGGTGCCTCATGCAAGGAAAGGCAAGCACCGTGTTGCTCTCAGGAAAGCGCCCTTTTCCTAACAGGGCCACTCCAGCATTTAAGGCTGACCGCAGCCCTATATCTCCGGCAGCTTTGAGGCTGAGGCTGTCCTTCATTGCTGAGAATTGCAACAGCTCGCGTGGTTTCCGGATCCGAAACGTCAAAACTGCCCTAGTACGTTTAGTTTCAGGCGAGCGAAAAGAGACCGAAGGAGCACTCTGGCCCTTCCCCGGTTTAGCTTCGAGCCAGGGAGTTGTGCGATGCGTGAAGAGTCTACGGGACTTCAGACTCTAGGAAGGTTACGTGTCCTCGCACCGTCTCTCAGCGTAGTAGTGTTCAGGGGAAACTGTACGTTTTCAAGACAGCATGTAATGTCTAGTCGCTGCGTGGCCTAGCGAAAGGCCAGGCAAGTAAGTGTACCCAGAACGGACACCAGGAAAAGAGTGTTGTCGTTGCAGCTCACGCTCTGCACTGAGTGCCACTGGCGTGACACCGAAGACCTGCGAGAGCTGTGTTCCGGAGGTCTCTTGAATGCTTTGGCCAGCTAGCTAGCTGGAGAAAAGGGAGAAGGTTACCTTTCACTCCGCTTGCAGAGTGGTGATCCGGAGGCATTCGAGAGCCTAACGCTGCGCAGTCGCCCAGGATATTGATCCTGTACGCAGTGTTCTTCTACGGGACACGGTGAGGACGCAGTGGCCTTAGGAAAAGCATACTGGAGTTCCTGCGCTACCTGCCCAAGAGGAAATGGAAAACCTCTGCACTCCTCAATTCGTGGATGGAGTAGCTGACGGACACTTGGGACCCTGTGGAGAGGTCTAGCTTTCCCTTTGGCAATGAGGGCTCTGGGATGCCTCCTGCAGGGCACAGGGCACATTCTGTTTCTCTGGCAACGCTCTCTTTTCTCCACAAAGGCCTTCTAGAAGTGAAGACAACACAGGCCGCAACGCCCTTTTCCGCAGGAGACTTGGACGCTGCAAGTATCCTGCCCTCCAGTGGGGAGAACAGTGCTTGTCTCACTAGGTCACCGATACCAAAGTTGCACCCTGCATAGTACATGTGGTTTCTGACAAAGGCAAAGAGTCTCAAGCGGCACCCTGCCCTTCCCTGTTAACACGCCGTACCAAGGCAATTCTGCATGGGACGGGGAGCATAGCGTGACGTCCTTACTGCCTTGGGCTAGGCCTCGCCGTCCGTACACCTTATCCAAAGCTAGTGGGTGCGTCAGGGGAAAAGTGTGCCTTTGCCAGGCTGCTTCGAAAGGCAACTGTCTGCTTGGCGTAGAGAGACAGCAAGCAAGGGTTCACAGTCTAAAGCCTACGGAGAGTGTTTCTCCATTGCCGCCCAGGTTCAGTGCTGGGAACCACTGGCCGTACACCTAACAGACCTGCTGGACCCGTGTTCGGGCGGCCTTTAGAACGCTCGGACATCTAGCCCGCCAACGAAGAAAGCAGGGTGTCGCCTTTCTCTCCGCGTTAAGAGCTATAATCCGGAGGCCCAAGGTCCCTGAAGGTTGTGAGGTCGCCCAGGAAGAGACATTCGGGGTGCAGTGTTCCTCCACGGGAGGTGCCTAGGACGCAGGAGTCCTAGGAGACCTGAAAAGCTCCCTAGCCTGAAGGCACTGCGTGGACTGCGTTTTCATGGGAAACGCTGCATGCCTAATCTCGTGCATGCAATCCATGGGCCTCACGAGGAGCCTGCCTGGCACAGTCGTGTTCCCTTTAGTATTGGCGCCTTTGGGGTGCCTCATGCAAGGAAAGGCAAGCACCGTGTTGCTCTCAGGAAAGCGCCCTTTTCCTAACAGGGCCACTCCAGCATTTAAGGCTGACCGCAGCCCTATATCTCCGGCAGCTTTGAGGCTGAGGCTGTCCTTCATTGCTGAGAATTGCAACAGCTCGCGTGGTTTCCGGATCCGAAACGTCAAAACTGCCCTAGTACGTTTAGTTTCAGGCGAGCGAAAAGAGACCGAAGGAGCACTCTGGCCCTTCCCCGGTTTAGCTTCGAGCCAGGGAGTTGTGCGATGCGTGAAGAGTCTACGGGACTTCAGACTCTAGGAAGGTTACGTGTCCTCGCACCGTCTCTCAGCGTAGTAGTGTTCAGGGGAAACTGTACGTTTTCAAGACAGCATGTAATGTCTAGTCGCTGCGTGGCCTAGCGAAAGGCCAGGCAAGTAAGTGTACCCAGAACGGACACCAGGAAAAGAGTGTTGTCGTTGCAGCTCACGCTCTGCACTGAGTGCCACTGGCGTGACACCGAAGACCTGCGAGAGCTGTGTTCCGGAGGTCTCTTGAATGCTTTGGCCAGCTAGCTAGCTGGAGAAAAGGGAGAAGGTTACCTTTCACTCCGCTTGCAGAGTGGTGATCCGGAGGCATTCGAGAGCCTAACGCTGCGCAGTCGCCCAGGATATTGATCCTGTACGCAGTGTTCTTCTACGGGACACGGTGAGGACGCAGTGGCCTTAGGAAAAGCATACTGGAGTTCCTGCGCTACCTGCCCAAGAGGAAATGGAAAACCTCTGCACTCCTCAATTCGTGGATGGAGTAGCTGACGGACACTTGGGACCCTGTGGAGAGGTCTAGCTTTCCCTTTGGCAATGAGGGCTCTGGGATGCCTCCTGCAGGGCACAGGGCACATTCTGTTTCTCTGGCAACGCTCTCTTTTCTCCACAAAGGCCTTCTAGAAGTGAAGACAACACAGGCCGCAACGCCCTTTTCCGCAGGAGACTTGGACGCTGCAAGTATCCTGCCCTCCAGTGGGGAGAACAGTGCTTGTCTCACTAGGTCACCGATACCAAAGTTGCACCCTGCATAGTACATGTGGTTTCTGACAAAGGCAAAGAGTCTCAAGCGGCACCCTGCCCTTCCCTGTTAACACGCCGTACCAAGGCAATTCTGCATGGGACGGGGAGCATAGCGTGACGTCCTTACTGCCTTGGGCTAGGCCTCGCCGTCCGTACACCTTATCCAAAGCTAGTGGGTGCGTCAGGGGAAAAGTGTGCCTTTGCCAGGCTGCTTCGAAAGGCAACTGTCTGCTTGGCGTAGAGAGACAGCAAGCAAGGGTTCACAGTCTAAAGCCTACGGAGAGTGTTTCTCCATTGCCGCCCAGGTTCAGTGCTGGGAACCACTGGCCGTACACCTAACAGACCTGCTGGACCCGTGTTCGGGCGGCCTTTAGAACGCTCGGACATCTAGCCCGCCAACGAAGAAAGCAGGGTGTCGCCTTTCCCTCCGCGTTAAGAGCTATAATCCGGAGGCCCAAGGTCCCTGAAGGTTGTGAGGTCGCCCAGGAAGAGACATTCGGGGTGCAGTGTTCCTCCACGGGAGGTGCCTAGGACGCAGGAGTCCTAGGAGACCTGAAAAGCTCCCTAGCCTGAAGGCACTGCGTGGACTGCGTTTTCATGGGAAACGCTGCATGCCTAATCTCGTGCATGCAATCCATGGGCCTCACGAGGAGCCTGCCTGGCACAGTCGTGTTCCCTTTAGTATTGGCGCCTTTGGGGTGCCTCATGCAAGGAAAGGCAAGCACCGTGTTGCTCTCAGGAAAGCGCCCTTTTCCTAACAGGGCCACTCCAGCATTTAAGGCTGACCGCAGCCCTATATCTCCGGCAGCTTTGAGGCTGAGGCTGTCCTTCATTGCTGAGAATTGCAACAGCTCGCGTGGTTTCCGGATCCGAAACGTCAAAACTGCCCTAGTACGTTTAGTTTCAGGCGAGCGAAAAGAGACCGAAGGAGCACTCTGGCCCTTCCCCGGTTTAGCTTCGAGCCAGGGAGTTGTGCGATGCGTGAAGAGTCTACGGGACTTCAGACTCTAGGAAGGTTACGTGTCCTCGCACCGTCTCTCAGCGTAGTAGTGTTCAGGGGAAACTGTACGTTTTCAAGACAGCATGTAATGTCTAGTCGCTGCGTGGCCTAGCGAAAGGCCAGGCAAGTAAGTGTACCCAGAACGGACACCAGGAAAAGAGTGTTGTCGTTGCAGCTCACGCTCTGCACTGAGTGCCACTGGCGTGACACCGAAGACCTGCGAGAGCTGTGTTCCGGAGGTCTCTTGAATGCTTTGGCCAGCTAGCTAGCTGGAGAAAAGGGAGAAGGTTACCTTTCACTCCGCTTGCAGAGTGGTGATCCGGAGGCATTCGAGAGCCTAACGCTGCGCAGTCGCCCAGGATATTGATCCTGTACGCAGTGTTCTTCTACGGGACACGGTGAGGACGCAGTGGCCTTAGGAAAAGCATACTGGAGTTCCTGCGCTACCTGCCCAAGAGGAAATGGAAAACCTCTGCACTCCTCAATTCGTGGATGGAGTAGCTGACGGACACTTGGGACCCTGTGGAGAGGTCTAGCTTTCCCTTTGGCAATGAGGGCTCTGGGATGCCTCCTGCAGGGCACAGGGCACATTCTGTTTCTCTGGCAACGCTCTCTTTTCTCCACAAAGGCCTTCTAGAAGTGAAGACAACACAGGCCGCAACGCCCTTTTCCGCAGGAGACTTGGACGCTGCAAGTATCCTGCCCTCCAGTGGGGAGAACAGTGCTTGTCTCACTAGGTCACCGATACCAAAGTTGCACCCTGCATAGTACATGTGGTTTCTGACAAAGGCAAAGAGTCTCAAGCGGCACCCTGCCCTTCCCTGTTAACACGCCGTACCAAGGCAATTCTGCATGGGACGGGGAGCATAGCGTGACGTCCTTACTGCCTTGGGCTAGGCCTCGCCGTCCGTACACCTTATCCAAAGCTAGTGGGTGCGTCAGGGGAAAAGTGTGCCTTTGCCAGGCTGCTTCGAAAGGCAACTGTCTGCTTGGCGTAGAGAGACAGCAAGCAAGGGTTCACAGTCTAAAGCCTACGGAGAGTGTTTCTCCATTGCCGCCCAGGTTCAGTGCTGGGAACCACTGGCCGTACACCTAACAGACCTGCTGGACCCGTGTTCGGGCGGCCTTTAGAACGCTCGGACATCTAGCCCGCCAACGAAGAAAGCAGGGTGTCGCCTTTCCCTCCGCGTTAAGAGCTATAATCCGGAGGCCCAAGGTCCCTGAAGGTTGTGAGGTCGCCCAGGAAGAGACATTCGGGGTGCAGTGTTCCTCCACGGGAGGTGCCTAGGACGCAGGAGTCCTAGGAGACCTGAAAAGCTCCCTAGCCTGAAGGCACTGCGTGGACTGCGTTTTCATGGGAAACGCTGCATGCCTAATCTCGTGCATGCAATCCATGGGCCTCACGAGGAGCCTGCCTGGCACAGTCGTGTTCCCTTTAGTATTGGCGCCTTTGGGGTGCCTCATGCAAGGAAAGGCAAGCACCGTGTTGCTCTCAGGAAAGCGCCCTTTTCCTAACAGGGCCACTCCAGCATTTAAGGCTGACCGCAGCCCTATATCTCCGGCAGCTTTGAGGCTGAGGCTGTCCTTCATTGCTGAGAATTGCAACAGCTCGCGTGGTTTCCGGATCCGAAACGTCAAAACTGCCCTAGTACGTTTAGTTTCAGGCGAGCGAAAAGAGACCGAAGGAGCACTCTGGCCCTTCCCCGGTTTAGCTTCGAGCCAGGGAGTTGTGCGATGCGTGAAGAGTCTACGGGACTTCAGACTCTAGGAAGGTTACGTGTCCTCGCACCGTCTCTCAGCGTAGTAGTGTTCAGGGGAAACTGTACGTTTTCAAGACAGCATGTAATGTCTAGTCGCTGCGTGGCCTAGTGAAAGGCCAGGCAAGTAAGTGTACCCAGAACGGACACCAGGAAAAGAGTGTTGTCGTTGCAGCTCACGCTCTGCACTGAGTGCCACTGGCGTGACACCGAAGACCTGCGAGAGCTGTGTTCCGGAGGTCTCTTGAATGCTTTGGCCAGCTAGCTAGCTGGAGAAAAGGGAGAAGGTTACCTTTCACTCCGCTTGCAGAGTGGTGATCCGGAGGCATTCGAGAGCCTAACGCTGCGCAGTCGCCCAGGATATTGATCCTGTACGCAGTGTTCTTCTACGGGACACGGTGAGGACGCAGTGGCCTTAGGAAAAGCATACTGGAGTTCCTGCGCTACCTGCCCAAGAGGAAATGGAAAACCTCTGCACTCCTCAATTCGTGGATGGAGTAGCTGACGGACACTTGGGACCCTGTGGAGAGGTCTAGCTTTCCCTTTGGCAATGAGGGCTCTGGGATGCCTCCTGCAGGGCACAGGGCACATTCTGTTTCTCTGGCAACGCTCTCTTTTCTCCACAAAGGCCTTCTAGAAGTGAAGACAACACAGGCCGCAACGCCCTTTTCCGCAGGAGACTTGGACGCTGCAAGTATCCTGCCCTCCAGTGGGGAGAACAGTGCTTGTCTCACTAGGTCACCGATACCAAAGTTGCACCCTGCATAGTACATGTGGTTTCTGACAAAGGCAAAGAGTCTCAAGCGGCACCCTGCCCTTCCCTGTTAACACGCCGTACCAAGGCAATTCTGCATGGGACGGGGAGCATAGCGTGACGTCCTTACTGCCTTGGGCTAGGCCTCGCCGTCCGTACACCTTATCCAAAGCTAGTGGGTGCGTCAGGGGAAAAGTGTGCCTTTGCCAGGCTGCTTCGAAAGGCAACTGTCTGCTTGGCGTAGAGAGACAGCAAGCAAGGGTTCACAGTCTAAAGCCTACGGAGAGTGTTTCTCCATTGCCGCCCAGGTTCAGTGCTGGGAACCACTGGCCGTACACCTAACAGACCTGCTGGACCCGTGTTCGGGCGGCCTTTAGAACGCTCGGACATCTAGCCCGCCAACGAAGAAAGCAGGGTGTCGCCTTTCTCTCCGCGTTAAGAGCTATAATCCGGAGGCCCAAGGTCCCTGAAGGTTGTGAGGTCGCCCAGGAAGAGACATTCGGGGTGCAGTGTTCCTCCACGGGAGGTGCCTAGGACGCAGGAGTCCTAGGAGACCTGAAAAGCTCCCTAGCCTGAAGGCACTGCGTGGACTGCGTTTTCATGGGAAACGCTGCATGCCTAATCTCGTGCATGCAATCCATGGGCCTCACGAGGAGCCTGCCTGGCACAGTCGTGTTCCCTTTAGTATTGGCGCCTTTGGGGTGCCTCATGCAAGGAAAGGCAAGCACCGTGTTGCTCTCAGGAAAGCGCCCTTTTCCTAACAGGGCCACTCCAGCATTTAAGGCTGACCGCAGCCCTATATCTCCGGCAGCTTTGAGGCTGAGGCTGTCCTTCATTGCTGAGAATTGCAACAGCTCGCGTGGTTTCCGGATCCGAAACGTCAAAACTGCCCTAGTACGTTTAGTTTCAGGCGAGCGAAAAGAGACCGAAGGAGCACTCTGGCCCTTCCCCGGTTTAGCTTCGAGCCAGGGAGTTGTGCGATGCGTGAAGAGTCTACGGGACTTCAGACTCTAGGAAGGTTACGTGTCCTCGCACCGTCTCTCAGCGTAGTAGTGTTCAGGGGAAACTGTACGTTTTCAAGACAGCATGTAATGTCTAGTCGCTGCGTGGCCTAGCGAAAGGCCAGGCAAGTAAGTGTACCCAGAACGGACACCAGGAAAAGAGTGTTGTCGTTGCAGCTCACGCTCTGCACTGAGTGCCACTGGCGTGACACCGAAGACCTGCGAGAGCTGTGTTCCGGAGGTCTCTTGAATGCTTTGGCCAGCTAGCTAGCTGGAGAAAAGGGAGAAGGTTACCTTTCACTCCGCTTGCAGAGTGGTGATCCGGAGGCATTCGAGAGCCTAACGCTGCGCAGTCGCCCAGGATATTGATCCTGTACGCAGTGTTCTTCTACGGGACACGGTGAGGACGCAGTGGCCTTAGGAAAAGCATACTGGAGTTCCTGCGCTACCTGCCCAAGAGGAAATGGAAAACCTCTGCACTCCTCAATTCGTGGATGGAGTAGCTGACGGACACTTGGGACCCTGTGGAGAGGTCTAGCTTTCCCTTTGGCAATGAGGGCTCTGGGATGCCTCCTGCAGGGCACAGGGCACATTCTGTTTCTCTGGCAACGCTCTCTTTTCTCCACAAAGGCCTTCTAGAAGTGAAGACAACACAGGCCGCAACGCCCTTTTCCGCAGGAGACTTGGACGCTGCAAGTATCCTGCCCTCCAGTGGGGAGAACAGTGCTTGTCTCACTAGGTCACCGATACCAAAGTTGCACCCTGCATAGTACATGTGGTTTCTGACAAAGGCAAAGAGTCTCAAGCGGCACCCTGCCCTTCCCTGTTAACACGCCGTACCAAGGCAATTCTGCATGGGACGGGGAGCATAGCGTGACGTCCTTACTGCCTTGGGCTAGGCCTCGCCGTCCGTACACCTTATCCAAAGCTAGTGGGTGCGTCAGGGGAAAAGTGTGCCTTTGCCAGGCTGCTTCGAAAGGCAACTGTCTGCTTGGCGTAGAGAGACAGCAAGCAAGGGTTCACAGTCTAAAGCCTACGGAGAGTGTTTCTCCATTGCCGCCCAGGTTCAGTGCTGGGAACCACTGGCCGTACACCTAACAGACCTGCTGGACCCGTGTTCGGGCGGCCTTTAGAACGCTCGGACATCTAGCCCGCCAACGAAGAAAGCAGGGTGTCGCCTTTCTCTCCGCGTTAAGAGCTATAATCCGGAGGCCCAAGGTCCCTGAAGGTTGTGAGGTCGCCCAGGAAGAGACATTCGGGGTGCAGTGTTCCTCCACGGGAGGTGCCTAGGACGCAGGAGTCCTAGGAGACCTGAAAAGCTCCCTAGCCTGAAGGCACTGCGTGGACTGCGTTTTCATGGGAAACGCTGCATGCCTAATCTCGTGCATGCAATCCATGGGCCTCACGAGGAGCCTGCCTGGCACAGTCGTGTTCCCTTTAGTATTGGCGCCTTTGGGGTGCCTCATGCAAGGAAAGGCAAGCACCGTGTTGCTCTCAGGAAAGCGCCCTTTTCCTAACAGGGCCACTCCAGCATTTAAGGCTGACCGCAGCCCTATATCTCCGGCAGCTTTGAGGCTGAGGCTGTCCTTCATTGCTGAGAATTGCAACAGCTCGCGTGGTTTCCGGATCCGAAACGTCAAAACTGCCCTAGTACGTTTAGTTTCAGGCGAGCGAAAAGAGACCGAAGGAGCACTCTGGCCCTTCCCCGGTTTAGCTTCGAGCCAGGGAGTTGTGCGATGCGTGAAGAGTCTACGGGACTTCAGACTCTAGGAAGGTTACGTGTCCTCGCACCGTCTCTCAGCGTAGTAGTGTTCAGGGGAAACTGTACGTTTTCAAGACAGCATGTAATGTCTAGTCGCTGCGTGGCCTAGCGAAAGGCCAGGCAAGTAAGTGTACCCAGAACGGACACCAGGAAAAGAGTGTTGTCGTTGCAGCTCACGCTCTGCACTGAGTGCCACTGGCGTGACACCGAAGACCTGCGAGAGCTGTGTTCCGGAGGTCTCTTGAATGCTTTGGCCAGCTAGCTAGCTGGAGAAAAGGGAGAAGGTTACCTTTCACTCCGCTTGCAGAGTGGTGATCCGGAGGCATTCGAGAGCCTAACGCTGCGCAGTCGCCCAGGATATTGATCCTGTACGCAGTGTTCTTCTACGGGACACGGTGAGGACGCAGTGGCCTTAGGAAAAGCATACTGGAGTTCCTGCGCTACCTGCCCAAGAGGAAATGGAAAACCTCTGCACTCCTCAATTCGTGGATGGAGTAGCTGACGGACACTTGGGACCCTGTGGAGAGGTCTAGCTTTCCCTTTGGCAATGAGGGCTCTGGGATGCCTCCTGCAGGGCACAGGGCACATTCTGTTTCTCTGGCAACGCTCTCTTTTCTCCACAAAGGCCTTCTAGAAGTGAAGACAACACAGGCCGCAACGCCCTTTTCCGCAGGAGACTTGGACGCTGCAAGTATCCTGCCCTCCAGTGGGGAGAACAGTGCTTGTCTCACTAGGTCACCGATACCAAAGTTGCACCCTGCATAGTACATGTGGTTTCTGACAAAGGCAAAGAGTCTCAAGCGGCACCCTGCCCTTCCCTGTTAACACGCCGTACCAAGGCAATTCTGCATGGGACGGGGAGCATAGCGTGACGTCCTTACTGCCTTGGGCTAGGCCTCGCCGTCCGTACACCTTATCCAAAGCTAGTGGGTGCGTCAGGGGAAAAGTGTGCCTTTGCCAGGCTGCTTCGAAAGGCAACTGTCTGCTTGGCGTAGAGAGACAGCAAGCAAGGGTTCACAGTCTAAAGCCTACGGAGAGTGTTTCTCCATTGCCGCCCAGGTTCAGTGCTGGGAACCACTGGCCGTACACCTAACAGACCTGCTGGACCCGTGTTCGGGCGGCCTTTAGAACGCTCGGACATCTAGCCCGCCAACGAAGAAAGCAGGGTGTCGCCTTTCTCTCCGCGTTAAGAGCTATAATCCGGAGGCCCAAGGTCCCTGAAGGTTGTGAGGTCGCCCAGGAAGAGACATTCGGGGTGCAGTGTTCCTCCACGGGAGGTGCCTAGGACGCAGGAGTCCTAGGAGACCTGAAAAGCTCCCTAGCCTGAAGGCACTGCGTGGACTGCGTTTTCATGGGAAACGCTGCATGCCTAATCTCGTGCATGCAATCCATGGGCCTCACGAGGAGCCTGCCTGGCACAGTCGTGTTCCCTTTAGTATTGGCGCCTTTGGGGTGCCTCATGCAAGGAAAGGCAAGCACCGTGTTGCTCTCAGGAAAGCGCCCTTTTCCTAACAGGGCCACTCCAGCATTTAAGGCTGACCGCAGCCCTATATCTCCGGCAGCTTTGAGGCTGAGGCTGTCCTTCATTGCTGAGAATTGCAACAGCTCGCGTGGTTTCCGGATCCGAAACGTCAAAACTGCCCTAGTACGTTTAGTTTCAGGCGAGCGAAAAGAGACCGAAGGAGCACTCTGGCCCTTCCCCGGTTTAGCTTCGAGCCAGGGAGTTGTGCGATGCGTGAAGAGTCTACGGGACTTCAGACTCTAGGAAGGTTACGTGTCCTCGCACCGTCTCTCAGCGTAGTAGTGTTCAGGGGAAACTGTACGTTTTCAAGACAGCATGTAATGTCTAGTCGCTGCGTGGCCTAGCGAAAGGCCAGGCAAGTAAGTGTACCCAGAACGGACACCAGGAAAAGAGTGTTGTCGTTGCAGCTCACGCTCTGCACTGAGTGCCACTGGCGTGACACCGAAGACCTGCGAGAGCTGTGTTCCGGAGGTCTCTTGAATGCTTTGGCCAGCTAGCTAGCTGGAGAAAAGGGAGAAGGTTACCTTTCACTCCGCTTGCAGAGTGGTGATCCGGAGGCATTCGAGAGCCTAACGCTGCGCAGTCGCCCAGGATATTGATCCTGTACGCAGTGTTCTTCTACGGGACACGGTGAGGACGCAGTGGCCTTAGGAAAAGCATACTGGAGTTCCTGCGCTACCTGCCCAAGAGGAAATGGAAAACCTCTGCACTCCTCAATTCGTGGATGGAGTAGCTGACGGACACTTGGGACCCTGTGGAGAGGTCTAGCTTTCCCTTTGGCAATGAGGGCTCTGGGATGCCTCCTGCAGGGCACAGGGCACATTCTGTTTCTCTGGCAACGCTCTCTTTTCTCCACAAAGGCCTTCTAGAAGTGAAGACAACACAGGCCGCAACGCCCTTTTCCGCAGGAGACTTGGACGCTGCAAGTATCCTGCCCTCCAGTGGGGAGAACAGTGCTTGTCTCACTAGGTCACCGATACCAAAGTTGCACCCTGCATAGTACATGTGGTTTCTGACAAAGGCAAAGAGTCTCAAGCGGCACCCTGCCCTTCCCTGTTAACACGCCGTACCAAGGCAATTCTGCATGGGACGGGGAGCATAGCGTGACGTCCTTACTGCCTTGGGCTAGGCCTCGCCGTCCGTACACCTTATCCAAAGCTAGTGGGTGCGTCAGGGGAAAAGTGTGCCTTTGCCAGGCTGCTTCGAAAGGCAACTGTCTGCTTGGCGTAGAGAGACAGCAAGCAAGGGTTCACAGTCTAAAGCCTACGGAGAGTGTTTCTCCATTGCCGCCCAGGTTCAGTGCTGGGAACCACTGGCCGTACACCTAACAGACCTGCTGGACCCGTGTTCGGGCGGCCTTTAGAACGCTCGGACATCTAGCCCGCCAACGAAGAAAGCAGGGTGTCGCCTTTCCCTCCGCGTTAAGAGCTATAATCCGGAGGCCCAAGGTCCCTGAAGGTTGTGAGGTCGCCCAGGAAGAGACATTCGGGGTGCAGTGTTCCTCCACGGGAGGTGCCTAGGACGCAGGAGTCCTAGGAGACCTGAAAAGCTCCCTAGCCTGAAGGCACTGCGTGGACTGCGTTTTCATGGGAAACGCTGCATGCCTAATCTCGTGCATGCAATCCATGGGCCTCACGAGGAGCCTGCCTGGCACAGTCGTGTTCCCTTTAGTATTGGCGCCTTTGGGGTGCCTCATGCAAGGAAAGGCAAGCACCGTGTTGCTCTCAGGAAAGCGCCCTTTTCCTAACAGGGCCACTCCAGCATTTAAGGCTGACCGCAGCCCTATATCTCCGGCAGCTTTGAGGCTGAGGCTGTCCTTCATTGCTGAGAATTGCAACAGCTCGCGTGGTTTCCGGATCCGAAACGTCAAAACTGCCCTAGTACGTTTAGTTTCAGGCGAGCGAAAAGAGACCGAAGGAGCACTCTGGCCCTTCCCCGGTTTAGCTTCGAGCCAGGGAGTTGTGCGATGCGTGAAGAGTCTACGGGACTTCAGACTCTAGGAAGGTTACGTGTCCTCGCACCGTCTCTCAGCGTAGTAGTGTTCAGGGGAAACTGTACGTTTTCAAGACAGCATGTAATGTCTAGTCGCTGCGTGGCCTAGCGAAAGGCCAGGCAAGTAAGTGTACCCAGAACGGACACCAGGAAAAGAGTGTTGTCGTTGCAGCTCACGCTCTGCACTGAGTGCCACTGGCGTGACACCGAAGACCTGCGAGAGCTGTGTTCCGGAGGTCTCTTGAATGCTTTGGCCAGCTAGCTAGCTGGAGAAAAGGGAGAAGGTTACCTTTCACTCCGCTTGCAGAGTGGTGATCCGGAGGCATTCGAGAGCCTAACGCTGCGCAGTCGCCCAGGATATTGATCCTGTACGCAGTGTTCTTCTACGGGACACGGTGAGGACGCAGTGGCCTTAGGAAAAGCATACTGGAGTTCCTGCGCTACCTGCCCAAGAGGAAATGGAAAACCTCTGCACTCCTCAATTCGTGGATGGAGTAGCTGACGGACACTTGGGACCCTGTGGAGAGGTCTAGCTTTCCCTTTGGCAATGAGGGCTCTGGGATGCCTCCTGCAGGGCACAGGGCACATTCTGTTTCTCTGGCAACGCTCTCTTTTCTCCACAAAGGCCTTCTAGAAGTGAAGACAACACAGGCCGCAACGCCCTTTTCCGCAGGAGACTTGGACGCTGCAAGTATCCTGCCCTCCAGTGGGGAGAACAGTGCTTGTCTCACTAGGTCACCGATACCAAAGTTGCACCCTGCATAGTACATGTGGTTTCTGACAAAGGCAAAGAGTCTCAAGCGGCACCCTGCCCTTCCCTGTTAACACGCCGTACCAAGGCAATTCTGCATGGGACGGGGAGCATAGCGTGACGTCCTTACTGCCTTGGGCTAGGCCTCGCCGTCCGTACACCTTATCCAAAGCTAGTGGGTGCGTCAGGGGAAAAGTGTGCCTTTGCCAGGCTGCTTCGAAAGGCAACTGTCTGCTTGGCGTAGAGAGACAGCAAGCAAGGGTTCACAGTCTAAAGCCTACGGAGAGTGTTTCTCCATTGCCGCCCAGGTTCAGTGCTGGGAACCACTGGCCGTACACCTAACAGACCTGCTGGACCCGTGTTCGGGCGGCCTTTAGAACGCTCGGACATCTAGCCCGCCAACGAAGAAAGCAGGGTGTCGCCTTTCCCTCCGCGTTAAGAGCTATAATCCGGAGGCCCAAGGTCCCTGAAGGTTGTGAGGTCGCCCAGGAAGAGACATTCGGGGTGCAGTGTTCCTCCACGGGAGGTGCCTAGGACGCAGGAGTCCTAGGAGACCTGAAAAGCTCCCTAGCCTGAAGGCACTGCGTGGACTGCGTTTTCATGGGAAACGCTGCATGCCTAATCTCGTGCATGCAATCCATGGGCCTCACGAGGAGCCTGCCTGGCACAGTCGTGTTCCCTTTAGTATTGGCGCCTTTGGGGTGCCTCATGCAAGGAAAGGCAAGCACCGTGTTGCTCTCAGGAAAGCGCCCTTTTCCTAACAGGGCCACTCCAGCATTTAAGGCTGACCGCAGCCCTATATCTCCGGCAGCTTTGAGGCTGAGGCTGTCCTTCATTGCTGAGAATTGCAACAGCTCGCGTGGTTTCCGGATCCGAAACGTCAAAACTGCCCTAGTACGTTTAGTTTCAGGCGAGCGAAAAGAGACCGAAGGAGCACTCTGGCCCTTCCCCGGTTTAGCTTCGAGCCAGGGAGTTGTGCGATGCGTGAAGAGTCTACGGGACTTCAGACTCTAGGAAGGTTACGTGTCCTCGCACCGTCTCTCAGCGTAGTAGTGTTCAGGGGAAACTGTACGTTTTCAAGACAGCATGTAATGTCTAGTCGCTGCGTGGCCTAGCGAAAGGCCAGGCAAGTAAGTGTACCCAGAACGGACACCAGGAAAAGAGTGTTGTCGTTGCAGCTCACGCTCTGCACTGAGTGCCACTGGCGTGACACCGAAGACCTGCGAGAGCTGTGTTCCGGAGGTCTCTTGAATGCTTTGGCCAGCTAGCTAGCTGGAGAAAAGGGAGAAGGTTACCTTTCACTCCGCTTGCAGAGTGGTGATCCGGAGGCATTCGAGAGCCTAACGCTGCGCAGTCGCCCAGGATATTGATCCTGTACGCAGTGTTCTTCTACGGGACACGGTGAGGACGCAGTGGCCTTAGGAAAAGCATACTGGAGTTCCTGCGCTACCTGCCCAAGAGGAAATGGAAAACCTCTGCACTCCTCAATTCGTGGATGGAGTAGCTGAAGGACACTTGGGACCCTGTGGAGAGGTCTAGCTTTCCCTTTGGCAATGAGGGCTCTGGGATGCCTCCTGCAGGGCACAGGGCACATTCTGTTTCTCTGGCAACGCTCTCTTTTCTCCACAAAGGCCTTCTAGAAGTGAAGACAACACAGGCCGCAACGCCCTTTTCCGCAGGAGACTTGGACGCTGCAAGTATCCTGCCCTCCAGTGGGGAGAACAGTGCTTGTCTCACTAGGTCACCGATACCAAAGTTGCACCCTGCATAGTACATGTGGTTTCTGACAAAGGCAAAGAGTCTCAAGCGGCACCCTGCCCTTCCCTGTTAACACGCCGTACCAAGGCAATTCTGCATGGGACGGGGAGCATAGCGTGACGTCCTTACTGCCTTGGGCTAGGCCTCGCCGTCCGTACACCTTATCCAAAGCTAGTGGGTGCGTCAGGGGAAAAGTGTGCCTTTGCCAGGCTGCTTCGAAAGGCAACTGTCTGCTTGGCGTAGAGAGACAGCAAGCAAGGGTTCACAGTCTAAAGCCTACGGAGAGTGTTTCTCCATTGCCGCCCAGGTTCAGTGCTGGGAACCACTGGCCGTACACCTAACAGACCTGCTGGACCCGTGTTCGGGCGGCCTTTAGAACGCTCGGACATCTAGCCCGCCAACGAAGAAAGCAGGGTGTCGCCTTTCTCTCCGCGTTAAGAGCTATAATCCGGAGGCCCAAGGTCCCTGAAGGTTGTGAGGTCGCCCAGGAAGAGACATTCGGGGTGCAGTGTTCCTCCACGGGAGGTGCCTAGGACGCAGGAGTCCTAGGAGACCTGAAAAGCTCCCTAGCCTGAAGGCACTGCGTGGACTGCGTTTTCATGGGAAACGCTGCATGCCTAATCTCGTGCATGCAATCCATGGGCCTCACGAGGAGCCTGCCTGGCACAGTCGTGTTCCCTTTAGTATTGGCGCCTTTGGGGTGCCTCATGCAAGGAAAGGCAAGCACCGTGTTGCTCTCAGGAAAGCGCCCTTTTCCTAACAGGGCCACTCCAGCATTTAAGGCTGACCGCAGCCCTATATCTCCGGCAGCTTTGAGGCTGAGGCTGTCCTTCATTGCTGAGAATTGCAACAGCTCGCGTGGTTTCCGGATCCGAAACGTCAAAACTGCCCTAGTACGTTTAGTTTCAGGCGAGCGAAAAGAGACCGAAGGAGCACTCTGGCCCTTCCCCGGTTTAGCTTCGAGCCAGGGAGTTGTGCGATGCGTGAAGAGTCTACGGGACTTCAGACTCTAGGAAGGTTACGTGTCCTCGCACCGTCTCTCAGCGTAGTAGTGTTCAGGGGAAACTGTACGTTTTCAAGACAGCATGTAATGTCTAGTCGCTGCGTGGCCTAGCGAAAGGCCAGGCAAGTAAGTGTACCCAGAACGGACACCAGGAAAAGAGTGTTGTCGTTGCAGCTCACGCTCTGCACTGAGTGCCACTGGCGTGACACCGAAGACCTGCGAGAGCTGTGTTCCGGAGGTCTCTTGAATGCTTTGGCCAGCTAGCTAGCTGGAGAAAAGGGAGAAGGTTACCTTTCACTCCGCTTGCAGAGTGGTGATCCGGAGGCATTCGAGAGCCTAACGCTGCGCAGTCGCCCAGGATATTGATCCTGTACGCAGTGTTCTTCTACGGGACACGGTGAGGACGCAGTGGCCTTAGGAAAAGCATACTGGAGTTCCTGCGCTACCTGCCCAAGAGGAAATGGAAAACCTCTGCACTCCTCAATTCGTGGATGGAGTAGCTGACGGACACTTGGGACCCTGTGGAGAGGTCTAGCTTTCCCTTTGGCAATGAGGGCTCTGGGATGCCTCCTGCAGGGCACAGGGCACATTCTGTTTCTCTGGCAACGCTCTCTTTTCTCCACAAAGGCCTTCTAGAAGTGAAGACAACACAGGCCGCAACGCCCTTTTCCGCAGGAGACTTGGACGCTGCAAGTATCCTGCCCTCCAGTGGGGAGAACAGTGCTTGTCTCACTAGGTCACCGATACCAAAGTTGCACCCTGCATAGTACATGTGGTTTCTGACAAAGGCAAAGAGTCTCAAGCGGCACCCTGCCCTTCCCTGTTAACACGCCGTACCAAGGCAATTCTGCATGGGACGGGGAGCATAGCGTGACGTCCTTACTGCCTTGGGCTAGGCCTCGCCGTCCGTACACCTTATCCAAAGCTAGTGGGTGCGTCAGGGGAAAAGTGTGCCTTTGCCAGGCTGCTTCGAAAGGCAACTGTCTGCTTGGCGTAGAGAGACAGCAAGCAAGGGTTCACAGTCTAAAGCCTACGGAGAGTGTTTCTCCATTGCCGCCCAGGTTCAGTGCTGGGAACCACTGGCCGTACACCTAACAGACCTGCTGGACCCGTGTTCGGGCGGCCTTTAGAACGCTCGGACATCTAGCCCGCCAACGAAGAAAGCAGGGTGTCGCCTTTCTCTCCGCGTTAAGAGCTATAATCCGGAGGCCCAAGGTCCCTGAAGGTTGTGAGGTCGCCCAGGAAGAGACATTCGGGGTGCAGTGTTCCTCCACGGGAGGTGCCTAGGACGCAGGAGTCCTAGGAGACCTGAAAAGCTCCCTAGCCTGAAGGCACTGCGTGGACTGCGTTTTCATGGGAAACGCTGCATGCCTAATCTCGTGCATGCAATCCATGGGCCTCACGAGGAGCCTGCCTGGCACAGTCGTGTTCCCTTTAGTATTGGCGCCTTTGGGGTGCCTCATGCAAGGAAAGGCAAGCACCGTGTTGCTCTCAGGAAAGCGCCCTTTTCCTAACAGGGCCACTCCAGCATTTAAGGCTGACCGCAGCCCTATATCTCCGGCAGCTTTGAGGCTGAGGCTGTCCTTCATTGCTGAGAATTGCAACAGCTCGCGTGGTTTCCGGATCCGAAACGTCAAAACTGCCCTAGTACGTTTAGTTTCAGGCGAGCGAAAAGAGACCGAAGGAGCACTCTGGCCCTTCCCCGGTTTAGCTTCGAGCCAGGGAGTTGTGCGATGCGTGAAGAGTCTACGGGACTTCAGACTCTAGGAAGGTTACGTGTCCTCGCACCGTCTCTCAGCGTAGTAGTGTTCAGGGGAAACTGTACGTTTTCAAGACAGCATGTAATGTCTAGTCGCTGCGTGGCCTAGCGAAAGGCCAGGCAAGTAAGTGTACCCAGAACGGACACCAGGAAAAGAGTGTTGTCGTTGCAGCTCACGCTCTGCACTGAGTGCCACTGGCGTGACACCGAAGACCTGCGAGAGCTGTGTTCCGGAGGTCTCTTGAATGCTTTGGCCAGCTAGCTAGCTGGAGAAAAGGGAGAAGGTTACCTTTCACTCCGCTTGCAGAGTGGTGATCCGGAGGCATTCGAGAGCCTAACGCTGCGCAGTCGCCCAGGATATTGATCCTGTACGCAGTGTTCTTCTACGGGACACGGTGAGGACGCAGTGGCCTTAGGAAAAGCATACTGGAGTTCCTGCGCTACCTGCCCAAGAGGAAATGGAAAACCTCTGCACTCCTCAATTCGTGGATGGAGTAGCTGACGGACACTTGGGACCCTGTGGAGAGGTCTAGCTTTCCCTTTGGCAATGAGGGCTCTGGGATGCCTCCTGCAGGGCACAGGGCACATTCTGTTTCTCTGGCAACGCTCTCTTTTCTCCACAAAGGCCTTCTAGAAGTGAAGACAACACAGGCCGCAACGCCCTTTTCCGCAGGAGACTTGGACGCTGCAAGTATCCTGCCCTCCAGTGGGGAGAACAGTGCTTGTCTCACTAGGTCACCGATACCAAAGTTGCACCCTGCATAGTACATGTGGTTTCTGACAAAGGCAAAGAGTCTCAAGCGGCACCCTGCCCTTCCCTGTTAACACGCCGTACCAAGGCAATTCTGCATGGGACGGGGAGCATAGCGTGACGTCCTTACTGCCTTGGGCTAGGCCTCGCCGTCCGTACACCTTATCCAAAGCTAGTGGGTGCGTCAGGGGAAAAGTGTGCCTTTGCCAGGCTGCTTCGAAAGGCAACTGTCTGCTTGGCGTAGAGAGACAGCAAGCAAGGGTTCACAGTCTAAAGCCTACGGAGAGTGTTTCTCCATTGCCGCCCAGGTTCAGTGCTGGGAACCACTGGCCGTACACCTAACAGACCTGCTGGACCCGTGTTCGGGCGGCCTTTAGAACGCTCGGACATCTAGCCCGCCAACGAAGAAAGCAGGGTGTCGCCTTTCCCTCCGCGTTAAGAGCTATAATCCGGAGGCCCAAGGTCCCTGAAGGTTGTGAGGTCGCCCAGGAAGAGACATTCGGGGTGCAGTGTTCCTCCACGGGAGGTGCCTAGGACGCAGGAGTCCTAGGAGACCTGAAAAGCTCCCTAGCCTGAAGGCACTGCGTGGACTGCGTTTTCATGGGAAACGCTGCATGCCTAATCTCGTGCATGCAATCCATGGGCCTCACGAGGAGCCTGCCTGGCACAGTCGTGTTCCCTTTAGTATTGGCGCCTTTGGGGTGCCTCATGCAAGGAAAGGCAAGCACCGTGTTGCTCTCAGGAAAGCGCCCTTTTCCTAACAGGGCCACTCCAGCATTTAAGGCTGACCGCAGCCCTATATCTCCGGCAGCTTTGAGGCTGAGGCTGTCCTTCATTGCTGAGAATTGCAACAGCTCGCGTGGTTTCCGGATCCGAAACGTCAAAACTGCCCTAGTACGTTTAGTTTCAGGCGAGCGAAAAGAGACCGAAGGAGCACTCTGGCCCTTCCCCGGTTTAGCTTCGAGCCAGGGAGTTGTGCGATGCGTGAAGAGTCTACGGGACTTCAGACTCTAGGAAGGTTACGTGTCCTCGCACCGTCTCTCAGCGTAGTAGTGTTCAGGGGAAACTGTACGTTTTCAAGACAGCATGTAATGTCTAGTCGCTGCGTGGCCTAGCGAAAGGCCAGGCAAGTAAGTGTACCCAGAACGGACACCAGGAAAAGAGTGTTGTCGTTGCAGCTCACGCTCTGCACTGAGTGCCACTGGCGTGACACCGAAGACCTGCGAGAGCTGTGTTCCGGAGGTCTCTTGAATGCTTTGGCCAGCTAGCTAGCTGGAGAAAAGGGAGAAGGTTACCTTTCACTCCGCTTGCAGAGTGGTGATCCGGAGGCATTCGAGAGCCTAACGCTGCGCAGTCGCCCAGGATATTGATCCTGTACGCAGTGTTCTTCTACGGGACACGGTGAGGACGCAGTGGCCTTAGGAAAAGCATACTGGAGTTCCTGCGCTACCTGCCCAAGAGGAAATGGAAAACCTCTGCACTCCTCAATTCGTGGATGGAGTAGCTGACGGACACTTGGGACCCTGTGGAGAGGTCTAGCTTTCCCTTTGGCAATGAGGGCTCTGGGATGCCTCCTGCAGGGCACAGGGCACATTCTGTTTCTCTGGCAACGCTCTCTTTTCTCCACAAAGGCCTTCTAGAAGTGAAGACAACACAGGCCGCAACGCCCTTTTCCGCAGGAGACTTGGACGCTGCAAGTATCCTGCCCTCCAGTGGGGAGAACAGTGCTTGTCTCACTAGGTCACCGATACCAAAGTTGCACCCTGCATAGTACATGTGGTTTCTGACAAAGGCAAAGAGTCTCAAGCGGCACCCTGCCCTTCCCTGTTAACACGCCGTACCAAGGCAATTCTGCATGGGACGGGGAGCATAGCGTGACGTCCTTACTGCCTTGGGCTAGGCCTCGCCGTCCGTACACCTTATCCAAAGCTAGTGGGTGCGTCAGGGGAAAAGTGTGCCTTTGCCAGGCTGCTTCGAAAGGCAACTGTCTGCTTGGCGTAGAGAGACAGCAAGCAAGGGTTCACAGTCTAAAGCCTACGGAGAGTGTTTCTCCATTGCCGCCCAGGTTCAGTGCTGGGAACCACTGGCCGTACACCTAACAGACCTGCTGGACCCGTGTTCGGGCGGCCTTTAGAACGCTCGGACATCTAGCCCGCCAACGAAGAAAGCAGGGTGTCGCCTTTCCCTCCGCGTTAAGAGCTATAATCCGGAGGCCCAAGGTCCCTGAAGGTTGTGAGGTCGCCCAGGAAGAGACATTCGGGGTGCAGTGTTCCTCCACGGGAGGTGCCTAGGACGCAGGAGTCCTAGGAGACCTGAAAAGCTCCCTAGCCTGAAGGCACTGCGTGGACTGCGTTTTCATGGGAAACGCTGCATGCCTAATCTCGTGCATGCAATCCATGGGCCTCACGAGGAGCCTGCCTGGCACAGTCGTGTTCCCTTTAGTATTGGCGCCTTTGGGGTGCCTCATGCAAGGAAAGGCAAGCACCGTGTTGCTCTCAGGAAAGCGCCCTTTTCCTAACAGGGCCACTCCAGCATTTAAGGCTGACCGCAGCCCTATATCTCCGGCAGCTTTGAGGCTGAGGCTGTCCTTCATTGCTGAGAATTGCAACAGCTCGCGTGGTTTCCGGATCCGAAACGTCAAAACTGCCCTAGTACGTTTAGTTTCAGGCGAGCGAAAAGAGACCGAAGGAGCACTCTGGCCCTTCCCCGGTTTAGCTTCGAGCCAGGGAGTTGTGCGATGCGTGAAGAGTCTACGGGACTTCAGACTCTAGGAAGGTTACGTGTCCTCGCACCGTCTCTCAGCGTAGTAGTGTTCAGGGGAAACTGTACGTTTTCAAGACAGCATGTAATGTCTAGTCGCTGCGTGGCCTAGCGAAAGGCCAGGCAAGTAAGTGTACCCAGAACGGACACCAGGAAAAGAGTGTTGTCGTTGCAGCTCACGCTCTGCACTGAGTGCCACTGGCGTGACACCGAAGACCTGCGAGAGCTGTGTTCCGGAGGTCTCTTGAATGCTTTGGCCAGCTAGCTAGCTGGAGAAAAGGGAGAAGGTTACCTTTCACTCCGCTTGCAGAGTGGTGATCCGGAGGCATTCGAGAGCCTAACGCTGCGCAGTCGCCCAGGATATTGATCCTGTACGCAGTGTTCTTCTACGGGACACGGTGAGGACGCAGTGGCCTTAGGAAAAGCATACTGGAGTTCCTGCGCTACCTGCCCAAGAGGAAATGGAAAACCTCTGCACTCCTCAATTCGTGGATGGAGTAGCTGACGGACACTTGGGACCCTGTGGAGAGGTCTAGCTTTCCCTTTGGCAATGAGGGCTCTGGGATGCCTCCTGCAGGGCACAGGGCACATTCTGTTTCTCTGGCAACGCTCTCTTTTCTCCACAAAGGCCTTCTAGAAGTGAAGACAACACAGGCCGCAACGCCCTTTTCCGCAGGAGACTTGGACGCTGCAAGTATCCTGCCCTCCAGTGGGGAGAACAGTGCTTGTCTCACTAGGTCACCGATACCAAAGTTGCACCCTGCATAGTACATGTGGTTTCTGACAAAGGCAAAGAGTCTCAAGCGGCACCCTGCCCTTCCCTGTTAACACGCCGTACCAAGGCAATTCTGCATGGGACGGGGAGCATAGCGTGACGTCCTTACTGCCTTGGGCTAGGCCTCGCCGTCCGTACACCTTATCCAAAGCTAGTGGGTGCGTCAGGGGAAAAGTGTGCCTTTGCCAGGCTGCTTCGAAAGGCAACTGTCTGCTTGGCGTAGAGAGACAGCAAGCAAGGGTTCACAGTCTAAAGCCTACGGAGAGTGTTTCTCCATTGCCGCCCAGGTTCAGTGCTGGGAACCACTGGCCGTACACCTAACAGACCTGCTGGACCCGTGTTCGGGCGGCCTTTAGAACGCTCGGACATCTAGCCCGCCAACGAAGAAAGCAGGGTGTCGCCTTTCTCTCCGCGTTAAGAGCTATAATCCGGAGGCCCAAGGTCCCTGAAGGTTGTGAGGTCGCCCAGGAAGAGACATTCGGGGTGCAGTGTTCCTCCACGGGAGGTGCCTAGGACGCAGGAGTCCTAGGAGACCTGAAAAGCTCCCTAGCCTGAAGGCACTGCGTGGACTGCGTTTTCATGGGAAACGCTGCATGCCTAATCTCGTGCATGCAATCCATGGGCCTCACGAGGAGCCTGCCTGGCACAGTCGTGTTCCCTTTAGTATTGGCGCCTTTGGGGTGCCTCATGCAAGGAAAGGCAAGCACCGTGTTGCTCTCAGGAAAGCGCCCTTTTCCTAACAGGGCCACTCCAGCATTTAAGGCTGACCGCAGCCCTATATCTCCGGCAGCTTTGAGGCTGAGGCTGTCCTTCATTGCTGAGAATTGCAACAGCTCGCGTGGTTTCCGGATCCGAAACGTCAAAACTGCCCTAGTACGTTTAGTTTCAGGCGAGCGAAAAGAGACCGAAGGAGCACTCTGGCCCTTCCCCGGTTTAGCTTCGAGCCAGGGAGTTGTGCGATGCGTGAAGAGTCTACGGGACTTCAGACTCTAGGAAGGTTACGTGTCCTCGCACCGTCTCTCAGCGTAGTAGTGTTCAGGGGAAACTGTACGTTTTCAAGACAGCATGTAATGTCTAGTCGCTGCGTGGCCTAGCGAAAGGCCAGGCAAGTAAGTGTACCCAGAACGGACACCAGGAAAAGAGTGTTGTCGTTGCAGCTCACGCTCTGCACTGAGTGCCACTGGCGTGACACCGAAGACCTGCGAGAGCTGTGTTCCGGAGGTCTCTTGAATGCTTTGGCCAGCTAGCTAGCTGGAGAAAAGGGAGAAGGTTACCTTTCACTCCGCTTGCAGAGTGGTGATCCGGAGGCATTCGAGAGCCTAACGCTGCGCAGTCGCCCAGGATATTGATCCTGTACGCAGTGTTCTTCTACGGGACACGGTGAGGACGCAGTGGCCTTAGGAAAAGCATACTGGAGTTCCTGCGCTACCTGCCCAAGAGGAAATGGAAAACCTCTGCACTCCTCAATTCGTGGATGGAGTAGCTGACGGACACTTGGGACCCTGTGGAGAGGTCTAGCTTTCCCTTTGGCAATGAGGGCTCTGGGATGCCTCCTGCAGGGCACAGGGCACATTCTGTTTCTCTGGCAACGCTCTCTTTTCTCCACAAAGGCCTTCTAGAAGTGAAGACAACACAGGCCGCAACGCCCTTTTCCGCAGGAGACTTGGACGCTGCAAGTATCCTGCCCTCCAGTGGGGAGAACAGTGCTTGTCTCACTAGGTCACCGATACCAAAGTTGCACCCTGCATAGTACATGTGGTTTCTGACAAAGGCAAAGAGTCTCAAGCGGCACCCTGCCCTTCCCTGTTAACACGCCGTACCAAGGCAATTCTGCATGGGACGGGGAGCATAGCGTGACGTCCTTACTGCCTTGGGCTAGGCCTCGCCGTCCGTACACCTTATCCAAAGCTAGTGGGTGCGTCAGGGGAAAAGTGTGCCTTTGCCAGGCTGCTTCGAAAGGCAACTGTCTGCTTGGCGTAGAGAGACAGCAAGCAAGGGTTCACAGTCTAAAGCCTACGGAGAGTGTTTCTCCATTGCCGCCCAGGTTCAGTGCTGGGAACCACTGGCCGTACACCTAACAGACCTGCTGGACCCGTGTTCGGGCGGCCTTTAGAACGCTCGGACATCTAGCCCGCCAACGAAGAAAGCAGGGTGTCGCCTTTCTCTCCGCGTTAAGAGCTATAATCCGGAGGCCCAAGGTCCCTGAAGGTTGTGAGGTCGCCCAGGAAGAGACATTCGGGGTGCAGTGTTCCTCCACGGGAGGTGCCTAGGACGCAGGAGTCCTAGGAGACCTGAAAAGCTCCCTAGCCTGAAGGCACTGCGTGGACTGCGTTTTCATGGGAAACGCTGCATGCCTAATCTCGTGCATGCAATCCATGGGCCTCACGAGGAGCCTGCCTGGCACAGTCGTGTTCCCTTTAGTATTGGCGCCTTTGGGGTGCCTCATGCAAGGAAAGGCAAGCACCGTGTTGCTCTCAGGAAAGCGCCCTTTTCCTAACAGGGCCACTCCAGCATTTAAGGCTGACCGCAGCCCTATATCTCCGGCAGCTTTGAGGCTGAGGCTGTCCTTCATTGCTGAGAATTGCAACAGCTCGCGTGGTTTCCGGATCCGAAACGTCAAAACTGCCCTAGTACGTTTAGTTTCAGGCGAGCGAAAAGAGACCGAAGGAGCACTCTGGCCCTTCCCCGGTTTAGCTTCGAGCCAGGGAGTTGTGCGATGCGTGAAGAGTCTACGGGACTTCAGACTCTAGGAAGGTTACGTGTCCTCGCACCGTCTCTCAGCGTAGTAGTGTTCAGGGGAAACTGTACGTTTTCAAGACAGCATGTAATGTCTAGTCGCTGCGTGGCCTAGCGAAAGGCCAGGCAAGTAAGTGTACCCAGAACGGACACCAGGAAAAGAGTGTTGTCGTTGCAGCTCACGCTCTGCACTGAGTGCCACTGGCGTGACACCGAAGACCTGCGAGAGCTGTGTTCCGGAGGTCTCTTGAATGCTTTGGCCAGCTAGCTAGCTGGAGAAAAGGGAGAAGGTTACCTTTCACTCCGCTTGCAGAGTGGTGATCCGGAGGCATTCGAGAGCCTAACGCTGCGCAGTCGCCCAGGATATTGATCCTGTACGCAGTGTTCTTCTACGGGACACGGTGAGGACGCAGTGGCCTTAGGAAAAGCATACTGGAGTTCCTGCGCTACCTGCCCAAGAGGAAATGGAAAACCTCTGCACTCCTCAATTCGTGGATGGAGTAGCTGACGGACACTTGGGACCCTGTGGAGAGGTCTAGCTTTCCCTTTGGCAATGAGGGCTCTGGGATGCCTCCTGCAGGGCACAGGGCACATTCTGTTTCTCTGGCAACGCTCTCTTTTCTCCACAAAGGCCTTCTAGAAGTGAAGACAACACAGGCCGCAACGCCCTTTTCCGCAGGAGACTTGGACGCTGCAAGTATCCTGCCCTCCAGTGGGGAGAACAGTGCTTGTCTCACTAGGTCACCGATACCAAAGTTGCACCCTGCATAGTACATGTGGTTTCTGACAAAGGCAAAGAGTCTCAAGCGGCACCCTGCCCTTCCCTGTTAACACGCCGTACCAAGGCAATTCTGCATGGGACGGGGAGCATAGCGTGACGTCCTTACTGCCTTGGGCTAGGCCTCGCCGTCCGTACACCTTATCCAAAGCTAGTGGGTGCGTCAGGGGAAAAGTGTGCCTTTGCCAGGCTGCTTCGAAAGGCAACTGTCTGCTTGGCGTAGAGAGACAGCAAGCAAGGGTTCACAGTCTAAAGCCTACGGAGAGTGTTTCTCCATTGCCGCCCAGGTTCAGTGCTGGGAACCACTGGCCGTACACCTAACAGACCTGCTGGACCCGTGTTCGGGCGGCCTTTAGAACGCTCGGACATCTAGCCCGCCAACGAAGAAAGCAGGGTGTCGCCTTTCTCTCCGCGTTAAGAGCTATAATCCGGAGGCCCAAGGTCCCTGAAGGTTGTGAGGTCGCCCAGGAAGAGACATTCGGGGTGCAGTGTTCCTCCACGGGAGGTGCCTAGGACGCAGGAGTCCTAGGAGACCTGAAAAGCTCCCTAGCCTGAAGGCACTGCGTGGACTGCGTTTTCATGGGAAACGCTGCATGCCTAATCTCGTGCATGCAATCCATGGGCCTCACGAGGAGCCTGCCTGGCACAGTCGTGTTCCCTTTAGTATTGGCGCCTTTGGGGTGCCTCATGCAAGGAAAGGCAAGCACCGTGTTGCTCTCAGGAAAGCGCCCTTTTCCTAACAGGGCCACTCCAGCATTTAAGGCTGACCGCAGCCCTATATCTCCGGCAGCTTTGAGGCTGAGGCTGTCCTTCATTGCTGAGAATTGCAACAGCTCGCGTGGTTTCCGGATCCGAAACGTCAAAACTGCCCTAGTACGTTTAGTTTCAGGCGAGCGAAAAGAGACCGAAGGAGCACTCTGGCCCTTCCCCGGTTTAGCTTCGAGCCAGGGAGTTGTGCGATGCGTGAAGAGTCTACGGGACTTCAGACTCTAGGAAGGTTACGTGTCCTCGCACCGTCTCTCAGCGTAGTAGTGTTCAGGGGAAACTGTACGTTTTCAAGACAGCATGTAATGTCTAGTCGCTGCGTGGCCTAGCGAAAGGCCAGGCAAGTAAGTGTACCCAGAACGGACACCAGGAAAAGAGTGTTGTCGTTGCAGCTCACGCTCTGCACTGAGTGCCACTGGCGTGACACCGAAGACCTGCGAGAGCTGTGTTCCGGAGGTCTCTTGAATGCTTTGGCCAGCTAGCTAGCTGGAGAAAAGGGAGAAGGTTACCTTTCACTCCGCTTGCAGAGTGGTGATCCGGAGGCATTCGAGAGCCTAACGCTGCGCAGTCGCCCAGGATATTGATCCTGTACGCAGTGTTCTTCTACGGGACACGGTGAGGACGCAGTGGCCTTAGGAAAAGCATACTGGAGTTCCTGCGCTACCTGCCCAAGAGGAAATGGAAAACCTCTGCACTCCTCAATTCGTGGATGGAGTAGCTGACGGACACTTGGGACCCTGTGGAGAGGTCTAGCTTTCCCTTTGGCAATGAGGGCTCTGGGATGCCTCCTGCAGGGCACAGGGCACATTCTGTTTCTCTGGCAACGCTCTCTTTTCTCCACAAAGGCCTTCTAGAAGTGAAGACAACACAGGCCGCAACGCCCTTTTCCGCAGGAGACTTGGACGCTGCAAGTATCCTGCCCTCCAGTGGGGAGAACAGTGCTTGTCTCACTAGGTCACCGATACCAAAGTTGCACCCTGCATAGTACATGTGGTTTCTGACAAAGGCAAAGAGTCTCAAGCGGCACCCTGCCCTTCCCTGTTAACACGCCGTACCAAGGCAATTCTGCATGGGACGGGGAGCATAGCGTGACGTCCTTACTGCCTTGGGCTAGGCCTCGCCGTCCGTACACCTTATCCAAAGCTAGTGGGTGCGTCAGGGGAAAAGTGTGCCTTTGCCAGGCTGCTTCGAAAGGCAACTGTCTGCTTGGCGTAGAGAGACAGCAAGCAAGGGTTCACAGTCTAAAGCCTACGGAGAGTGTTTCTCCATTGCCGCCCAGGTTCAGTGCTGGGAACCACTGGCCGTACACCTAACAGACCTGCTGGACCCGTGTTCGGGCGGCCTTTAGAACGCTCGGACATCTAGCCCGCCAACGAAGAAAGCAGGGTGTCGCCTTTCTCTCCGCGTTAAGAGCTATAATCCGGAGGCCCAAGGTCCCTGAAGGTTGTGAGGTCGCCCAGGAAGAGACATTCGGGGTGCAGTGTTCCTCCACGGGAGGTGCCTAGGACGCAGGAGTCCTAGGAGACCTGAAAAGCTCCCTAGCCTGAAGGCACTGCGTGGACTGCGTTTTCATGGGAAACGCTGCATGCCTAATCTCGTGCATGCAATCCATGGGCCTCACGAGGAGCCTGCCTGGCACAGTCGTGTTCCCTTTAGTATTGGCGCCTTTGGGGTGCCTCATGCAAGGAAAGGCAAGCACCGTGTTGCTCTCAGGAAAGCGCCCTTTTCCTAACAGGGCCACTCCAGCATTTAAGGCTGACCGCAGCCCTATATCTCCGGCAGCTTTGAGGCTGAGGCTGTCCTTCATTGCTGAGAATTGCAACAGCTCGCGTGGTTTCCGGATCCGAAACGTCAAAACTGCCCTAGTACGTTTAGTTTCAGGCGAGCGAAAAGAGACCGAAGGAGCACTCTGGCCCTTCCCCGGTTTAGCTTCGAGCCAGGGAGTTGTGCGATGCGTGAAGAGTCTACGGGACTTCAGACTCTAGGAAGGTTACGTGTCCTCGCACCGTCTCTCAGCGTAGTAGTGTTCAGGGGAAACTGTACGTTTTCAAGACAGCATGTAATGTCTAGTCGCTGCGTGGCCTAGCGAAAGGCCAGGCAAGTAAGTGTACCCAGAACGGACACCAGGAAAAGAGTGTTGTCGTTGCAGCTCACGCTCTGCACTGAGTGCCACTGGCGTGACACCGAAGACCTGCGAGAGCTGTGTTCCGGAGGTCTCTTGAATGCTTTGGCCAGCTAGCTAGCTGGAGAAAAGGGAGAAGGTTACCTTTCACTCCGCTTGCAGAGTGGTGATCCGGAGGCATTCGAGAGCCTAACGCTGCGCAGTCGCCCAGGATATTGATCCTGTACGCAGTGTTCTTCTACGGGACACGGTGAGGACGCAGTGGCCTTAGGAAAAGCATACTGGAGTTCCTGCGCTACCTGCCCAAGAGGAAATGGAAAACCTCTGCACTCCTCAATTCGTGGATGGAGTAGCTGACGGACACTTGGGACCCTGTGGAGAGGTCTAGCTTTCCCTTTGGCAATGAGGGCTCTGGGATGCCTCCTGCAGGGCACAGGGCACATTCTGTTTCTCTGGCAACGCTCTCTTTTCTCCACAAAGGCCTTCTAGAAGTGAAGACAACACAGGCCGCAACGCCCTTTTCCGCAGGAGACTTGGACGCTGCAAGTATCCTGCCCTCCAGTGGGGAGAACAGTGCTTGTCTCACTAGGTCACCGATACCAAAGTTGCACCCTGCATAGTACATGTGGTTTCTGACAAAGGCAAAGAGTCTCAAGCGGCACCCTGCCCTTCCCTGTTAACACGCCGTACCAAGGCAATTCTGCATGGGACGGGGAGCATAGCGTGACGTCCTTACTGCCTTGGGCTAGGCCTCGCCGTCCGTACACCTTATCCAAAGCTAGTGGGTGCGTCAGGGGAAAAGTGTGCCTTTGCCAGGCTGCTTCGAAAGGCAACTGTCTGCTTGGCGTAGAGAGACAGCAAGCAAGGGTTCACAGTCTAAAGCCTACGGAGAGTGTTTCTCCATTGCCGCCCAGGTTCAGTGCTGGGAACCACTGGCCGTACACCTAACAGACCTGCTGGACCCGTGTTCGGGCGGCCTTTAGAACGCTCGGACATCTAGCCCGCCAACGAAGAAAGCAGGGTGTCGCCTTTCTCTCCGCGTTAAGAGCTATAATCCGGAGGCCCAAGGTCCCTGAAGGTTGTGAGGTCGCCCAGGAAGAGACATTCGGGGTGCAGTGTTCCTCCACGGGAGGTGCCTAGGACGCAGGAGTCCTAGGAGACCTGAAAAGCTCCCTAGCCTGAAGGCACTGCGTGGACTGCGTTTTCATGGGAAACGCTGCATGCCTAATCTCGTGCATGCAATCCATGGGCCTCACGAGGAGCCTGCCTGGCACAGTCGTGTTCCCTTTAGTATTGGCGCCTTTGGGGTGCCTCATGCAAGGAAAGGCAAGCACCGTGTTGCTCTCAGGAAAGCGCCCTTTTCCTAACAGGGCCACTCCAGCATTTAAGGCTGACCGCAGCCCTGTATCTCCGGCAGCTTTGAGGCTGAGGCTGTCCTTCATTGCTGAGAATTGCAACAGCTCGCGTGGTTTCCGGATCCGAAACGTCAAAACTGCCCTAGTACGTTTAGTTTCAGGCGAGCGAAAAGAGACCGAAGGAGCACTCTGGCCCTTCCCCGGTTTAGCTTCGAGCCAGGGAGTTGTGCGATGCGTGAAGAGTCTACGGGACTTCAGACTCTAGGAAGGTTACGTGTCCTCGCACCGTCTCTCAGCGTAGTAGTGTTCAGGGGAAACTGTACGTTTTCAAGACAGCATGTAATGTCTAGTCGCTGCGTGGCCTAGCGAAAGGCCAGGCAAGTAAGTGTACCCAGAACGGACACCAGGAAAAGAGTGTTGTCGTTGCAGCTCACGCTCTGCACTGAGTGCCACTGGCGTGACACCGAAGACCTGCGAGAGCTGTGTTCCGGAGGTCTCTTGAATGCTTTGGCCAGCTAGCTAGCTGGAGAAAAGGGAGAAGGTTACCTTTCACTCCGCTTGCAGAGTGGTGATCCGGAGGCATTCGAGAGCCTAACGCTGCGCAGTCGCCCAGGATATTGATCCTGTACGCAGTGTTCTTCTACGGGACACGGTGAGGACGCAGTGGCCTTAGGAAAAGCATACTGGAGTTCCTGCGCTACCTGCCCAAGAGGAAATGGAAAACCTCTGCACTCCTCAATTCGTGGATGGAGTAGCTGACGGACACTTGGGACCCTGTGGAGAGGTCTAGCTTTCCCTTTGGCAATGAGGGCTCTGGGATGCCTCCTGCAGGGCACAGGGCACATTCTGTTTCTCTGGCAACGCTCTCTTTTCTCCACAAAGGCCTTCTAGAAGTGAAGACAACACAGGCCGCAACGCCCTTTTCCGCAGGAGACTTGGACGCTGCAAGTATCCTGCCCTCCAGTGGGGAGAACAGTGCTTGTCTCACTAGGTCACCGATACCAAAGTTGCACCCTGCATAGTACATGTGGTTTCTGACAAAGGCAAAGAGTCTCAAGCGGCACCCTGCCCTTCCCTGTTAACACGCCGTACCAAGGCAATTCTGCATGGGACGGGGAGCATAGCGTGACGTCCTTACTGCCTTGGGCTAGGCCTCGCCGTCCGTACACCTTATCCAAAGCTAGTGGGTGCGTCAGGGGAAAAGTGTGCCTTTGCCAGGCTGCTTCGAAAGGCAACTGTCTGCTTGGCGTAGAGAGACAGCAAGCAAGGGTTCACAGTCTAAAGCCTACGGAGAGTGTTTCTCCATTGCCGCCCAGGTTCAGTGCTGGGAACCACTGGCCGTACACCTAACAGACCTGCTGGACCCGTGTTCGGGCGGCCTTTAGAACGCTCGGACATCTAGCCCGCCAACGAAGAAAGCAGGGTGTCGCCTTTCTCTCCGCGTTAAGAGCTATAATCCGGAGGCCCAAGGTCCCTGAAGGTTGTGAGGTCGCCCAGGAAGAGACATTCGGGGTGCAGTGTTCCTCCACGGGAGGTGCCTAGGACGCAGGAGTCCTAGGAGACCTGAAAAGCTCCCTAGCCTGAAGGCACTGCGTGGACTGCGTTTTCATGGGAAACGCTGCATGCCTAATCTCGTGCATGCAATCCATGGGCCTCACGAGGAGCCTGCCTGGCACAGTCGTGTTCCCTTTAGTATTGGCGCCTTTGGGGTGCCTCATGCAAGGAAAGGCAAGCACCGTGTTGCTCTCAGGAAAGCGCCCTTTTCCTAACAGGGCCACTCCAGCATTTAAGGCTGACCGCAGCCCTATATCTCCGGCAGCTTTGAGGCTGAGGCTGTCCTTCATTGCTGAGAATTGCAACAGCTCGCGTGGTTTCCGGATCCGAAACGTCAAAACTGCCCTAGTACGTTTAGTTTCAGGCGAGCGAAAAGAGACCGAAGGAGCACTCTGGCCCTTCCCCGGTTTAGCTTCGAGCCAGGGAGTTGTGCGATGCGTGAAGAGTCTACGGGACTTCAGACTCTAGGAAGGTTACGTGTCCTCGCACCGTCTCTCAGCGTAGTAGTGTTCAGGGGAAACTGTACGTTTTCAAGACAGCATGTAATGTCTAGTCGCTGCGTGGCCTAGCGAAAGGCCAGGCAAGTAAGTGTACCCAGAACGGACACCAGGAAAAGAGTGTTGTCGTTGCAGCTCACGCTCTGCACTGAGTGCCACTGGCGTGACACCGAAGACCTGCGAGAGCTGTGTTCCGGAGGTCTCTTGAATGCTTTGGCCAGCTAGCTAGCTGGAGAAAAGGGAGAAGGTTACCTTTCACTCCGCTTGCAGAGTGGTGATCCGGAGGCATTCGAGAGCCTAACGCTGCGCAGTCGCCCAGGATATTGATCCTGTACGCAGTGTTCTTCTACGGGACACGGTGAGGACGCAGTGGCCTTAGGAAAAGCATACTGGAGTTCCTGCGCTACCTGCCCAAGAGGAAATGGAAAACCTCTGCACTCCTCAATTCGTGGATGGAGTAGCTGAAGGACACTTGGGACCCTGTGGAGAGGTCTAGCTTTCCCTTTGGCAATGAGGGCTCTGGGATGCCTCCTGCAGGGCACAGGGCACATTCTGTTTCTCTGGCAACGCTCTCTTTTCTCCACAAAGGCCTTCTAGAAGTGAAGACAACACAGGCCGCAACGCCCTTTTCCGCAGGAGACTTGGACGCTGCAAGTATCCTGCCCTCCAGTGGGGAGAACAGTGCTTGTCTCACTAGGTCACCGATACCAAAGTTGCACCCTGCATAGTACATGTGGTTTCTGACAAAGGCAAAGAGTCTCAAGCGGCACCCTGCCCTTCCCTGTTAACACGCCGTACCAAGGCAATTCTGCATGGGACGGGGAGCATAGCGTGACGTCCTTACTGCCTTGGGCTAGGCCTCGCCGTCCGTACACCTTATCCAAAGCTAGTGGGTGCGTCAGGGGAAAAGTGTGCCTTTGCCAGGCTGCTTCGAAAGGCAACTGTCTGCTTGGCGTAGAGAGACAGCAAGCAAGGGTTCACAGTCTAAAGCCTACGGAGAGTGTTTCTCCATTGCCGCCCAGGTTCAGTGCTGGGAACCACTGGCCGTACACCTAACAGACCTGCTGGACCCGTGTTCGGGCGGCCTTTAGAAAGCTCGGACATCTAGCCCGCCAACGAAGAAAGCAGGGTGTCGCCTTTCTCTCCGCGTTAAGAGCTATAATCCGGAGGCCCAAGGTCCCTGAAGGTTGTGAGGTCGCCCAGGAAGAGACATTCGGGGTGCAGTGTTCCTCCACGGGAGGTGCCTAGGACGCAGGAGTCCTAGGAGACCTGAAAAGCTCCCTAGCCTGAAGGCACTGCGTGGACTGCGTTTTCATGGGAAACGCTGCATGCCTAATCTCGTGCATGCAATCCATGGGCCTCACGAGGAGCCTGCCTGGCACAGTCGTGTTCCCTTTAGTATTGGCGCCTTTGGGGTGCCTCATGCAAGGAAAGGCAAGCACCGTGTTGCTCTCAGGAAAGCGCCCTTTTCCTAACAGGGCCACTCCAGCATTTAAGGCTGACCGCAGCCCTATATCTCCGGCAGCTTTGAGGCTGAGGCTGTCCTTCATTGCTGAGAATTGCAACAGCTCGCGTGGTTTCCGGATCCGAAACGTCAAAACTGCCCTAGTACGTTTAGTTTCAGGCGAGCGAAAAGAGACCGAAGGAGCACTCTGGCCCTTCCCCGGTTTAGCTTCGAGCCAGGGAGTTGTGCGATGCGTGAAGAGTCTACGGGACTTCAGACTCTAGGAAGGTTACGTGTCCTCGCACCGTCTCTCAGCGTAGTAGTGTTCAGGGGAAACTGTACGTTTTCAAGACAGCATGTAATGTCTAGTCGCTGCGTGGCCTAGCGAAAGGCCAGGCAAGTAAGTGTACCCAGAACGGACACCAGGAAAAGAGTGTTGTCGTTGCAGCTCACGCTCTGCACTGAGTGCCACTGGCGTGACACCGAAGACCTGCGAGAGCTGTGTTCCGGAGGTCTCTTGAATGCTTTGGCCAGCTAGCTAGCTGGAGAAAAGGGAGAAGGTTACCTTTCACTCCGCTTGCAGAGTGGTGATCCGGAGGCATTCGAGAGCCTAACGCTGCGCAGTCGCCCAGGATATTGATCCTGTACGCAGTGTTCTTCTACGGGACACGGTGAGGACGCAGTGGCCTTAGGAAAAGCATACTGGAGTTCCTGCGCTACCTGCCCAAGAGGAAATGGAAAACCTCTGCACTCCTCAATTCGTGGATGGAGTAGCTGACGGACACTTGGGACCCTGTGGAGAGGTCTAGCTTTCCCTTTGGCAATGAGGGCTCTGGGATGCCTCCTGCAGGGCACAGGGCACATTCTGTTTCTCTGGCAACGCTCTCTTTTCTCCACAAAGGCCTTCTAGAAGTGAAGACAACACAGGCCGCAACGCCCTTTTCCGCAGGAGACTTGGACGCTGCAAGTATCCTGCCCTCCAGTGGGGAGAACAGTGCTTGTCTCACTAGGTCACCGATACCAAAGTTGCACCCTGCATAGTACATGTGGTTTCTGACAAAGGCAAAGAGTCTCAAGCGGCACCCTGCCCTTCCCTGTTAACACGCCGTACCAAGGCAATTCTGCATGGGACGGGGAGCATAGCGTGACGTCCTTACTGCCTTGGGCTAGGCCTCGCCGTCCGTACACCTTATCCAAAGCTAGTGGGTGCGTCAGGGGAAAAGTGTGCCTTTGCCAGGCTGCTTCGAAAGGCAACTGTCTGCTTGGCGTAGAGAGACAGCAAGCAAGGGTTCACAGTCTAAAGCCTACGGAGAGTGTTTCTCCATTGCCGCCCAGGTTCAGTGCTGGGAACCACTGGCCGTACACCTAACAGACCTGCTGGACCCGTGTTCGGGCGGCCTTTAGAACGCTCGGACATCTAGCCCGCCAACGAAGAAAGCAGGGTGTCGCCTTTCTCTCCGCGTTAAGAGCTATAATCCGGAGGCCCAAGGTCCCTGAAGGTTGTGAGGTCGCCCAGGAAGAGACATTCGGGGTGCAGTGTTCCTCCACGGGAGGTGCCTAGGACGCAGGAGTCCTAGGAGACCTGAAAAGCTCCCTAGCCTGAAGGCACTGCGTGGACTGCGTTTTCATGGGAAACGCTGCATGCCTAATCTCGTGCATGCAATCCATGGGCCTCACGAGGAGCCTGCCTGGCACAGTCGTGTTCCCTTTAGTATTGGCGCCTTTGGGGTGCCTCATGCAAGGAAAGGCAAGCACCGTGTTGCTCTCAGGAAAGCGCCCTTTTCCTAACAGGGCCACTCCAGCATTTAAGGTTGACCGCAGCCCTGTATCTCCGGCAGCTTTGAGGCTGAGGCTGTCCTTCATTGCTGAGAATTGCAACAGCTCGCGTGGTTTCCGGATCCGAAACGTCAAAACTGCCCTAGTACGTTTAGTTTCAGGCGAGCGAAAAGAGACCGAAGGAGCACTCTGGCCCTTCCCCGGTTTAGCTTCGAGCCAGGGAGTTGTGCGATGCGTGAAGAGTCTACGGGACTTCAGACTCTAGGAAGGTTACGTGTCCTCGCACCGTCTCTCAGCGTAGTAGTGTTCAGGGGAAACTGTACGTTTTCAAGACAGCATGTAATGTCTAGTCGCTGCGTGGCCTAGCGAAAGGCCAGGCAAGTAAGTGTACCCAGAACGGACACCAGGAAAAGAGTGTTGTCGTTGCAGCTCACGCTCTGCACTGAGTGCCACTGGCGTGACACCGAAGACCTGCGAGAGCTGTGTTCCGGAGGTCTCTTGAATGCTTTGGCCAGCTAGCTAGCTGGAGAAAAGGGAGAAGGTTACCTTTCACTCCGCTTGCAGAGTGGTGATCCGGAGGCATTCGAGAGCCTAACGCTGCGCAGTCGCCCAGGATATTGATCCTGTACGCAGTGTTCTTCTACGGGACACGGTGAGGACGCAGTGGCCTTAGGAAAAGCATACTGGAGTTCCTGCGCTACCTGCCCAAGAGGAAATGGAAAACCTCTGCACTCCTCAATTCGTGGATGGAGTAGCTGACGGACACTTGGGACCCTGTGGAGAGGTCTAGCTTTCCCTTTGGCAATGAGGGCTCTGGGATGCCTCCTGCAGGGCACAGGGCACATTCTGTTTCTCTGGCAACGCTCTCTTTTCTCCACAAAGGCCTTCTAGAAGTGAAGACAACACAGGCCGCAACGCCCTTTTCCGCAGGAGACTTGGACGCTGCAAGTATCCTGCCCTCCAGTGGGGAGAACAGTGCTTGTCTCACTAGGTCACCGATACCAAAGTTGCACCCTGCATAGTACATGTGGTTTCTGACAAAGGCAAAGAGTCTCAAGCGGCACCCTGCCCTTCCCTGTTAACACGCCGTACCAAGGCAATTCTGCATGGGACGGGGAGCATAGCGTGACGTCCTTACTGCCTTGGGCTAGGCCTCGCCGTCCGTACACCTTATCCAAAGCTAGTGGGTGCGTCAGGGGAAAAGTGTGCCTTTGCCAGGCTGCTTCGAAAGGCAACTGTCTGCTTGGCGTAGAGAGACAGCAAGCAAGGGTTCACAGTCTAAAGCCTACGGAGAGTGTTTCTCCATTGCCGCCCAGGTTCAGTGCTGGGAACCACTGGCCGTACACCTAACAGACCTGCTGGACCCGTGTTCGGGCGGCCTTTAGAACGCTCGGACATCTAGCCCGCCAACGAAGAAAGCAGGGTGTCGCCTTTCTCTCCGCGTTAAGAGCTATAATCCGGAGGCCCAAGGTCCCTGAAGGTTGTGAGGTCGCCCAGGAAGAGACATTCGGGGTGCAGTGTTCCTCCACGGGAGGTGCCTAGGACGCAGGAGTCCTAGGAGACCTGAAAAGCTCCCTAGCCTGAAGGCACTGCGTGGACTGCGTTTTCATGGGAAACGCTGCATGCCTAATCTCGTGCATGCAATCCATGGGCCTCACGAGGAGCCTGCCTGGCACAGTCGTGTTCCCTTTAGTATTGGCGCCTTTGGGGTGCCTCATGCAAGGAAAGGCAAGCACCGTGTTGCTCTCAGGAAAGCGCCCTTTTCCTAACAGGGTCACTCCAGCATTTAAGGCTGACCGCAGCCCTATATCTCCGGCAGCTTTGAGGCTGAGGCTGTCCTTCATTGCTGAGAATTGCAACAGCTCGCGTGGTTTCCGGATCCGAAACGTCAAAACTGCCCTAGTACGTTTAGTTTCAGGCGAGCGAAAAGAGACCGAAGGAGCACTCTGGCCCTTCCCCGGTTTAGCTTCGAGCCAGGGAGTTGTGCGATGCGTGAAGAGTCTACGGGACTTCAGACTCTAGGAAGGTTACGTGTCCTCGCACCGTCTCTCAGCGTAGTAGTGTTCAGGGGAAACTGTACGTTTTCAAGACAGCATGTAATGTCTAGTCGCTGCGTGGCCTAGCGAAAGGCCAGGCAAGTAAGTGTACCCAGAACGGACACCAGGAAAAGAGTGTTGTCGTTGCAGCTCACGCTCTGCACTGAGTGCCACTGGCGTGACACCGAAGACCTGCGAGAGCTGTGTTCCGGAGGTCTCTTGAATGCTTTGGCCAGCTAGCTAGCTGGAGAAAAGGGAGAAGGTTACCTTTCACTCCGCTTGCAGAGTGGTGATCCGGAGGCATTCGAGAGCCTAACGCTGCGCAGTCGCCCAGGATATTGATCCTGTACGCAGTGTTCTTCTACGGGACACGGTGAGGACGCAGTGGCCTTAGGAAAAGCATACTGGAGTTCCTGCGCTACCTGCCCAAGAGGAAATGGAAAACCTCTGCACTCCTCAATTCGTGGATGGAGTAGCTGACGGACACTTGGGACCCTGTGGAGAGGTCTAGCTTTCCCTTTGGCAATGAGGGCTCTGGGATGCCTCCTGCAGGGCACAGGGCACATTCTGTTTCTCTGGCAACGCTCTCTTTTCTCCACAAAGGCCTTCTAGAAGTGAAGACAACACAGGCCGCAACGCCCTTTTCCGCAGGAGACTTGGACGCTGCAAGTATCCTGCCCTCCAGTGGGGAGAACAGTGCTTGTCTCACTAGGTCACCGATACCAAAGTTGCACCCTGCATAGTACATGTGGTTTCTGACAAAGGCAAAGAGTCTCAAGCGGCACCCTGCCCTTCCCTGTTAACACGCCGTACCAAGGCAATTCTGCATGGGACGGGGAGCATAGCGTGACGTCCTTACTGCCTTGGGCTAGGCCTCGCCGTCCGTACACCTTATCCAAAGCTAGTGGGTGCGTCAGGGGAAAAGTGTGCCTTTGCCAGGCTGCTTCGAAAGGCAACTGTCTGCTTGGCGTAGAGAGACAGCAAGCAAGGGTTCACAGTCTAAAGCCTACGGAGAGTGTTTCTCCATTGCCGCCCAGGTTCAGTGCTGGGAACCACTGGCCGTACACCTAACAGACCTGCTGGACCCGTGTTCGGGCGGCCTTTAGAAAGCTCGGACATCTAGCCCGCCAACGAAGAAAGCAGGGTGTCGCCTTTCTCTCCGCGTTAAGAGCTATAATCCGGAGGCCCAAGGTCCCTGAAGGTTGTGAGGTCGCCCAGGAAGAGACATTCGGGGTGCAGTGTTCCTCCACGGGAGGTGCCTAGGACGCAGGAGTCCTAGGAGACCTGAAAAGCTCCCTAGCCTGAAGGCACTGCGTGGACTGCGTTTTCATGGGAAACGCTGCATGCCTAATCTCGTGCATGCAATCCATGGGCCTCACGAGGAGCCTGCCTGGCACAGTCGTGTTCCCTTTAGTATTGGCGCCTTTGGGGTGCCTCATGCAAGGAAAGGCAAGCACCGTGTTGCTCTCAGGAAAGCGCCCTTTTCCTAACAGGGCCACTCCAGCATTTAAGGCTGACCGCAGCCCTATATCTCCGGCAGCTTTGAGGCTGAGGCTGTCCTTCATTGCTGAGAATTGCAACAGCTCGCGTGGTTTCCGGATCCGAAACGTCAAAACTGCCCTAGTACGTTTAGTTTCAGGCGAGCGAAAAGAGACCGAAGGAGCACTCTGGCCCTTCCCCGGTTTAGCTTCGAGCCAGGGAGTTGTGCGATGCGTGAAGAGTCTACGGGACTTCAGACTCTAGGAAGGTTACGTGTCCTCGCACCGTCTCTCAGCGTAGTAGTGTTCAGGGGAAACTGTACGTTTTCAAGACAGCATGTAATGTCTAGTCGCTGCGTGGCCTAGCGAAAGGCCAGGCAAGTAAGTGTACCCAGAACGGACACCAGGAAAAGAGTGTTGTCGTTGCAGCTCACGCTCTGCACTGAGTGCCACTGGCGTGACACCGAAGACCTGCGAGAGCTGTGTTCCGGAGGTCTCTTGAATGCTTTGGCCAGCTAGCTAGCTGGAGAAAAGGGAGAAGGTTACCTTTCACTCCGCTTGCAGAGTGGTGATCCGGAGGCATTCGAGAGCCTAACGCTGCGCAGTCGCCCAGGATATTGATCCTGTACGCAGTGTTCTTCTACGGGACACGGTGAGGACGCAGTGGCCTTAGGAAAAGCATACTGGAGTTCCTGCGCTACCTGCCCAAGAGGAAATGGAAAACCTCTGCACTCCTCAATTCGTGGATGGAGTAGCTGACGGACACTTGGGACCCTGTGGAGAGGTCTAGCTTTCCCTTTGGCAATGAGGGCTCTGGGATGCCTCCTGCAGGGCACAGGGCACATTCTGTTTCTCTGGCAACGCTCTCTTTTCTCCACAAAGGCCTTCTAGAAGTGAAGACAACACAGGCCGCAACGCCCTTTTCCGCAGGAGACTTGGACGCTGCAAGTATCCTGCCCTCCAGTGGGGAGAACAGTGCTTGTCTCACTAGGTCACCGATACCAAAGTTGCACCCTGCATAGTACATGTGGTTTCTGACAAAGGCAAAGAGTCTCAAGCGGCACCCTGCCCTTCCCTGTTAACACGCCGTACCAAGGCAATTCTGCATGGGACGGGGAGCATAGCGTGACGTCCTTACTGCCTTGGGCTAGGCCTCGCCGTCCGTACACCTTATCCAAAGCTAGTGGGTGCGTCAGGGGAAAAGTGTGCCTTTGCCAGGCTGCTTCGAAAGGCAACTGTCTGCTTGGCGTAGAGAGACAGCAAGCAAGGGTTCACAGTCTAAAGCCTACGGAGAGTGTTTCTCCATTGCCGCCCAGGTTCAGTGCTGGGAACCACTGGCCGTACACCTAACAGACCTGCTGGACCCGTGTTCGGGCGGCCTTTAGAACGCTCGGACATCTAGCCCGCCAACGAAGAAAGCAGGGTGTCGCCTTTCTCTCCGCGTTAAGAGCTATAATCCGGAGGCCCAAGGTCCCTGAAGGTTGTGAGGTCGCCCAGGAAGAGACATTCGGGGTGCAGTGTTCCTCCACGGGAGGTGCCTAGGACGCAGGAGTCCTAGGAGACCTGAAAAGCTCCCTAGCCTGAAGGCACTGCGTGGACTGCGTTTTCATGGGAAACGCTGCATGCCTAATCTCGTGCATGCAATCCATGGGCCTCACGAGGAGCCTGCCTGGCACAGTCGTGTTCCCTTTAGTATTGGCGCCTTTGGGGTGCCTCATGCAAGGAAAGGCAAGCACCGTGTTGCTCTCAGGAAAGCGCCCTTTTCCTAACAGGGCCACTCCAGCATTTAAGGCTGACCGCAGCCCTGTATCTCCGGCAGCTTTGAGGCTGAGGCTGTCCTTCATTGCTGAGAATTGCAACAGCTCGCGTGGTTTCCGGATCCGAAACGTCAAAACTGCCCTAGTACGTTTAGTTTCAGGCGAGCGAAAAGAGACCGAAGGAGCACTCTGGCCCTTCCCCGGTTTAGCTTCGAGCCAGGGAGTTGTGCGATGCGTGAAGAGTCTACGGGACTTCAGACTCTAGGAAGGTTACGTGTCCTCGCACCGTCTCTCAGCGTAGTAGTGTTCAGGGGAAACTGTACGTTTTCAAGACAGCATGTAATGTCTAGTCGCTGCGTGGCCTAGCGAAAGGCCAGGCAAGTAAGTGTACCCAGAACGGACACCAGGAAAAGAGTGTTGTCGTTGCAGCTCACGCTCTGCACTGAGTGCCACTGGCGTGACACCGAAGACCTGCGAGAGCTGTGTTCCGGAGGTCTCTTGAATGCTTTGGCCAGCTAGCTAGCTGGAGAAAAGGGAGAAGGTTACCTTTCACTCCGCTTGCAGAGTGGTGATCCGGAGGCATTCGAGAGCCTAACGCTGCGCAGTCGCCCAGGATATTGATCCTGTACGCAGTGTTCTTCTACGGGACACGGTGAGGACGCAGTGGCCTTAGGAAAAGCATACTGGAGTTCCTGCGCTACCTGCCCAAGAGGAAATGGAAAACCTCTGCACTCCTCAATTCGTGGATGGAGTAGCTGACGGACACTTGGGACCCTGTGGAGAGGTCTAGCTTTCCCTTTGGCAATGAGGGCTCTGGGATGCCTCCTGCAGGGCACAGGGCACATTCTGTTTCTCTGGCAACGCTCTCTTTTCTCCACAAAGGCCTTCTAGAAGTGAAGACAACACAGGCCGCAACGCCCTTTTCCGCAGGAGACTTGGACGCTGCAAGTATCCTGCCCTCCAGTGGGGAGAACAGTGCTTGTCTCACTAGGTCACCGATACCAAAGTTGCACCCTGCATAGTACATGTGGTTTCTGACAAAGGCAAAGAGTCTCAAGCGGCACCCTGCCCTTCCCTGTTAACACGCCGTACCAAGGCAATTCTGCATGGGACGGGGAGCATAGCGTGACGTCCTTACTGCCTTGGGCTAGGCCTCGCCGTCCGTACACCTTATCCAAAGCTAGTGGGTGCGTCAGGGGAAAAGTGTGCCTTTGCCAGGCTGCTTCGAAAGGCAACTGTCTGCTTGGCGTAGAGAGACAGCAAGCAAGGGTTCACAGTCTAAAGCCTACGGAGAGTGTTTCTCCATTGCCGCCCAGGTTCAGTGCTGGGAACCACTGGCCGTACACCTAACAGACCTGCTGGACCCGTGTTCGGGCGGCCTTTAGAACGCTCGGACATCTAGCCCGCCAACGAAGAAAGCAGGGTGTCGCCTTTCTCTCCGCGTTAAGAGCTATAATCCGGAGGCCCAAGGTCCCTGAAGGTTGTGAGGTCGCCCAGGAAGAGACATTCGGGGTGCAGTGTTCCTCCACGGGAGGTGCCTAGGACGCAGGAGTCCTAGGAGACCTGAAAAGCTCCCTAGCCTGAAGGCACTGCGTGGACTGCGTTTTCATGGGAAACGCTGCATGCCTAATCTCGTGCATGCAATCCATGGGCCTCACGAGGAGCCTGCCTGGCACAGTCGTGTTCCCTTTAGTATTGGCGCCTTTGGGGTGCCTCATGCAAGGAAAGGCAAGCACCGTGTTGCTCTCAGGAAAGCGCCCTTTTCCTAACAGGGCCACTCCAGCATTTAAGGCTGACCGCAGCCCTATATCTCCGGCAGCTTTGAGGCTGAGGCTGTCCTTCATTGCTGAGAATTGCAACAGCTCGCGTGGTTTCCGGATCCGAAACGTCAAAACTGCCCTAGTACGTTTAGTTTCAGGCGAGCGAAAAGAGACCGAAGGAGCACTCTGGCCCTTCCCCGGTTTAGCTTCGAGCCAGGGAGTTGTGCGATGCGTGAAGAGTCTACGGGACTTCAGACTCTAGGAAGGTTACGTGTCCTCGCACCGTCTCTCAGCGTAGTAGTGTTCAGGGGAAACTGTACGTTTTCAAGACAGCATGTAATGTCTAGTCGCTGCGTGGCCTAGCGAAAGGCCAGGCAAGTAAGTGTACCCAGAACGGACACCAGGAAAAGAGTGTTGTCGTTGCAGCTCACGCTCTGCACTGAGTGCCACTGGCGTGACACCGAAGACCTGCGAGAGCTGTGTTCCGGAGGTCTCTTGAATGCTTTGGCCAGCTAGCTAGCTGGAGAAAAGGGAGAAGGTTACCTTTCACTCCGCTTGCAGAGTGGTGATCCGGAGGCATTCGAGAGCCTAACGCTGCGCAGTCGCCCAGGATATTGATCCTGTACGCAGTGTTCTTCTACGGGACACGGTGAGGACGCAGTGGCCTTAGGAAAAGCATACTGGAGTTCCTGCGCTACCTGCCCAAGAGGAAATGGAAAACCTCTGCACTCCTCAATTCGTGGATGGAGTAGCTGACGGACACTTGGGACCCTGTGGAGAGGTCTAGCTTTCCCTTTGGCAATGAGGGCTCTGGGATGCCTCCTGCAGGGCACAGGGCACATTCTGTTTCTCTGGCAACGCTCTCTTTTCTCCACAAAGGCCTTCTAGAAGTGAAGACAACACAGGCCGCAACGCCCTTTTCCGCAGGAGACTTGGACGCTGCAAGTATCCTGCCCTCCAGTGGGGAGAACAGTGCTTGTCTCACTAGGTCACCGATACCAAAGTTGCACCCTGCATAGTACATGTGGTTTCTGACAAAGGCAAAGAGTCTCAAGCGGCACCCTGCCCTTCCCTGTTAACACGCCGTACCAAGGCAATTCTGCATGGGACGGGGAGCATAGCGTGACGTCCTTACTGCCTTGGGCTAGGCCTCGCCGTCCGTACACCTTATCCAAAGCTAGTGGGTGCGTCAGGGGAAAAGTGTGCCTTTGCCAGGCTGCTTCGAAAGGCAACTGTCTGCTTGGCGTAGAGAGACAGCAAGCAAGGGTTCACAGTCTAAAGCCTACGGAGAGTGTTTCTCCATTGCCGCCCAGGTTCAGTGCTGGGAACCACTGGCCGTACACCTAACAGACCTGCTGGACCCGTGTTCGGGCGGCCTTTAGAAAGCTCGGACATCTAGCCCGCCAACGAAGAAAGCAGGGTGTCGCCTTTCTCTCCGCGTTAAGAGCTATAATCCGGAGGCCCAAGGTCCCTGAAGGTTGTGAGGTCGCCCAGGAAGAGACATTCGGGGTGCAGTGTTCCTCCACGGGAGGTGCCTAGGACGCAGGAGTCCTAGGAGACCTGAAAAGCTCCCTAGCCTGAAGGCACTGCGTGGACTGCGTTTTCATGGGAAACGCTGCATGCCTAATCTCGTGCATGCAATCCATGGGCCTCACGAGGAGCCTGCCTGGCACAGTCGTGTTCCCTTTAGTATTGGCGCCTTTGGGGTGCCTCATGCAAGGAAAGGCAAGCACCGTGTTGCTCTCAGGAAAGCGCCCTTTTCCTAACAGGGCCACTCCAGCATTTAAGGCTGACCGCAGCCCTATATCTCCGGCAGCTTTGAGGCTGAGGCTGTCCTTCATTGCTGAGAATTGCAACAGCTCGCGTGGTTTCCGGATCCGAAACGTCAAAACTGCCCTAGTACGTTTAGTTTCAGGCGAGCGAAAAGAGACCGAAGGAGCACTCTGGCCCTTCCCCGGTTTAGCTTCGAGCCAGGGAGTTGTGCGATGCGTGAAGAGTCTACGGGACTTCAGACTCTAGGAAGGTTACGTGTCCTCGCACCGTCTCTCAGCGTAGTAGTGTTCAGGGGAAACTGTACGTTTTCAAGACAGCATGTAATGTCTAGTCGCTGCGTGGCCTAGCGAAAGGCCAGGCAAGTAAGTGTACCCAGAACGGACACCAGGAAAAGAGTGTTGTCGTTGCAGCTCACGCTCTGCACTGAGTGCCACTGGCGTGACACCGAAGACCTGCGAGAGCTGTGTTCCGGAGGTCTCTTGAATGCTTTGGCCAGCTAGCTAGCTGGAGAAAAGGGAGAAGGTTACCTTTCACTCCGCTTGCAGAGTGGTGATCCGGAGGCATTCGAGAGCCTAACGCTGCGCAGTCGCCCAGGATATTGATCCTGTACGCAGTGTTCTTCTACGGGACACGGTGAGGACGCAGTGGCCTTAGGAAAAGCATACTGGAGTTCCTGCGCTACCTGCCCAAGAGGAAATGGAAAACCTCTGCACTCCTCAATTCGTGGATGGAGTAGCTGACGGACACTTGGGACCCTGTGGAGAGGTCTAGCTTTCCCTTTGGCAATGAGGGCTCTGGGATGCCTCCTGCAGGGCACAGGGCACATTCTGTTTCTCTGGCAACGCTCTCTTTTCTCCACAAAGGCCTTCTAGAAGTGAAGACAACACAGGCCGCAACGCCCTTTTCCGCAGGAGACTTGGACGCTGCAAGTATCCTGCCCTCCAGTGGGGAGAACAGTGCTTGTCTCACTAGGTCACCGATACCAAAGTTGCACCCTGCATAGTACATGTGGTTTCTGACAAAGGCAAAGAGTCTCAAGCGGCACCCTGCCCTTCCCTGTTAACACGCCGTACCAAGGCAATTCTGCATGGGACGGGGAGCATAGCGTGACGTCCTTACTGCCTTGGGCTAGGCCTCGCCGTCCGTACACCTTATCCAAAGCTAGTGGGTGCGTCAGGGGAAAAGTGTGCCTTTGCCAGGCTGCTTCGAAAGGCAACTGTCTGCTTGGCGTAGAGAGACAGCAAGCAAGGGTTCACAGTCTAAAGCCTACGGAGAGTGTTTCTCCATTGCCGCCCAGGTTCAGTGCTGGGAACCACTGGCCGTACACCTAACAGACCTGCTGGACCCGTGTTCGGGCGGCCTTTAGAAAGCTCGGACATCTAGCCCGCCAACGAAGAAAGCAGGGTGTCGCCTTTCTCTCCGCGTTAAGAGCTATAATCCGGAGGCCCAAGGTCCCTGAAGGTTGTGAGGTCGCCCAGGAAGAGACATTCGGGGTGCAGTGTTCCTCCACGGGAGGTGCCTAGGACGCAGGAGTCCTAGGAGACCTGAAAAGCTCCCTAGCCTGAAGGCACTGCGTGGACTGCGTTTTCATGGGAAACGCTGCATGCCTAATCTCGTGCATGCAATCCATGGGCCTCACGAGGAGCCTGCCTGGCACAGTCGTGTTCCCTTTAGTATTGGCGCCTTTGGGGTGCCTCATGCAAGGAAAGGCAAGCACCGTGTTGCTCTCAGGAAAGCGCCCTTTTCCTAACAGGGCCACTCCAGCATTTAAGGCTGACCGCAGCCCTATATCTCCGGCAGCTTTGAGGCTGAGGCTGTCCTTCATTGCTGAGAATTGCAACAGCTCGCGTGGTTTCCGGATCCGAAACGTCAAAACTGCCCTAGTACGTTTAGTTTCAGGCGAGCGAAAAGAGACCGAAGGAGCACTCTGGCCCTTCCCCGGTTTAGCTTCGAGCCAGGGAGTTGTGCGATGCGTGAAGAGTCTACGGGACTTCAGACTCTAGGAAGGTTACGTGTCCTCGCACCGTCTCTCAGCGTAGTAGTGTTCAGGGGAAACTGTACGTTTTCAAGACAGCATGTAATGTCTAGTCGCTGCGTGGCCTAGCGAAAGGCCAGGCAAGTAAGTGTACCCAGAACGGACACCAGGAAAAGAGTGTTGTCGTTGCAGCTCACGCTCTGCACTGAGTGCCACTGGCGTGACACCGAAGACCTGCGAGAGCTGTGTTCCGGAGGTCTCTTGAATGCTTTGGCCAGCTAGCTAGCTGGAGAAAAGGGAGAAGGTTACCTTTCACTCCGCTTGCAGAGTGGTGATCCGGAGGCATTCGAGAGCCTAACGCTGCGCAGTCGCCCAGGATATTGATCCTGTACGCAGTGTTCTTCTACGGGACACGGTGAGGACGCAGTGGCCTTAGGAAAAGCATACTGGAGTTCCTGCGCTACCTGCCCAAGAGGAAATGGAAAACCTCTGCACTCCTCAATTCGTGGATGGAGTAGCTGACGGACACTTGGGACCCTGTGGAGAGGTCTAGCTTTCCCTTTGGCAATGAGGGCTCTGGGATGCCTCCTGCAGGGCACAGGGCACATTCTGTTTCTCTGGCAACGCTCTCTTTTCTCCACAAAGGCCTTCTAGAAGTGAAGACAACACAGGCCGCAACGCCCTTTTCCGCAGGAGACTTGGACGCTGCAAGTATCCTGCCCTCCAGTGGGGAGAACAGTGCTTGTCTCACTAGGTCACCGATACCAAAGTTGCACCCTGCATAGTACATGTGGTTTCTGACAAAGGCAAAGAGTCTCAAGCGGCACCCTGCCCTTCCCTGTTAACACGCCGTACCAAGGCAATTCTGCATGGGACGGGGAGCATAGCGTGACGTCCTTACTGCCTTGGGCTAGGCCTCGCCGTCCGTACACCTTATCCAAAGCTAGTGGGTGCGTCAGGGGAAAAGTGTGCCTTTGCCAGGCTGCTTCGAAAGGCAACTGTCTGCTTGGCGTAGAGAGACAGCAAGCAAGGGTTCACAGTCTAAAGCCTACGGAGAGTGTTTCTCCATTGCCGCCCAGGTTCAGTGCTGGGAACCACTGGCCGTACACCTAACAGACCTGCTGGACCCGTGTTCGGGCGGCCTTTAGAAAGCTCGGACATCTAGCCCGCCAACGAAGAAAGCAGGGTGTCGCCTTTCTCTCCGCGTTAAGAGCTATAATCCGGAGGCCCAAGGTCCCTGAAGGTTGTGAGGTCGCCCAGGAAGAGACATTCGGGGTGCAGTGTTCCTCCACGGGAGGTGCCTAGGACGCAGGAGTCCTAGGAGACCTGAAAAGCTCCCTAGCCTGAAGGCACTGCGTGGACTGCGTTTTCATGGGAAACGCTGCATGCCTAATCTCGTGCATGCAATCCATGGGCCTCACGAGGAGCCTGCCTGGCACAGTCGTGTTCCCTTTAGTATTGGCGCCTTTGGGGTGCCTCATGCAAGGAAAGGCAAGCACCGTGTTGCTCTCAGGAAAGCGCCCTTTTCCTAACAGGGCCACTCCAGCATTTAAGGCTGACCGCAGCCCTATATCTCCGGCAGCTTTGAGGCTGAGGCTGTCCTTCATTGCTGAGAATTGCAACAGCTCGCGTGGTTTCCGGATCCGAAACGTCAAAACTGCCCTAGTACGTTTAGTTTCAGGCGAGCGAAAAGAGACCGAAGGAGCACTCTGGCCCTTCCCCGGTTTAGCTTCGAGCCAGGGAGTTGTGCGATGCGTGAAGAGTCTACGGGACTTCAGACTCTAGGAAGGTTACGTGTCCTCGCACCGTCTCTCAGCGTAGTAGTGTTCAGGGGAAACTGTACGTTTTCAAGACAGCATGTAATGTCTAGTCGCTGCGTGGCCTAGCGAAAGGCCAGGCAAGTAAGTGTACCCAGAACGGACACCAGGAAAAGAGTGTTGTCGTTGCAGCTCACGCTCTGCACTGAGTGCCACTGGCGTGACACCGAAGACCTGCGAGAGCTGTGTTCCGGAGGTCTCTTGAATGCTTTGGCCAGCTAGCTAGCTGGAGAAAAGGGAGAAGGTTACCTTTCACTCCGCTTGCAGAGTGGTGATCCGGAGGCATTCGAGAGCCTAACGCTGCGCAGTCGCCCAGGATATTGATCCTGTACGCAGTGTTCTTCTACGGGACACGGTGAGGACGCAGTGGCCTTAGGAAAAGCATACTGGAGTTCCTGCGCTACCTGCCCAAGAGGAAATGGAAAACCTCTGCACTCCTCAATTCGTGGATGGAGTAGCTGACGGACACTTGGGACCCTGTGGAGAGGTCTAGCTTTCCCTTTGGCAATGAGGGCTCTGGGATGCCTCCTGCAGGGCACAGGGCACATTCTGTTTCTCTGGCAACGCTCTCTTTTCTCCACAAAGGCCTTCTAGAAGTGAAGACAACACAGGCCGCAACGCCCTTTTCCGCAGGAGACTTGGACGCTGCAAGTATCCTGCCCTCCAGTGGGGAGAACAGTGCTTGTCTCACTAGGTCACCGATACCAAAGTTGCACCCTGCATAGTACATGTGGTTTCTGACAAAGGCAAAGAGTCTCAAGCGGCACCCTGCCCTTCCCTGTTAACACGCCGTACCAAGGCAATTCTGCATGGGACGGGGAGCATAGCGTGACGTCCTTACTGCCTTGGGCTAGGCCTCGCCGTCCGTACACCTTATCCAAAGCTAGTGGGTGCGTCAGGGGAAAAGTGTGCCTTTGCCAGGCTGCTTCGAAAGGCAACTGTCTGCTTGGCGTAGAGAGACAGCAAGCAAGGGTTCACAGTCTAAAGCCTACGGAGAGTGTTTCTCCATTGCCGCCCAGGTTCAGTGCTGGGAACCACTGGCCGTACACCTAACAGACCTGCTGGACCCGTGTTCGGGCGGCCTTTAGAACGCTCGGACATCTAGCCCGCCAACGAAGAAAGCAGGGTGTCGCCTTTCTCTCCGCGTTAAGAGCTATAATCCGGAGGCCCAAGGTCCCTGAAGGTTGTGAGGTCGCCCAGGAAGAGACATTCGGGGTGCAGTGTTCCTCCACGGGAGGTGCCTAGGACGCAGGAGTCCTAGGAGACCTGAAAAGCTCCCTAGCCTGAAGGCACTGCGTGGACTGCGTTTTCATGGGAAACGCTGCATGCCTAATCTCGTGCATGCAATCCATGGGCCTCACGAGGAGCCTGCCTGGCACAGTCGTGTTCCCTTTAGTATTGGCGCCTTTGGGGTGCCTCATGCAAGGAAAGGCAAGCACCGTGTTGCTCTCAGGAAAGCGCCCTTTTCCTAACAGGGCCACTCCAGCATTTAAGGCTGACCGCAGCCCTATATCTCCGGCAGCTTTGAGGCTGAGGCTGTCCTTCATTGCTGAGAATTGCAACAGCTCGCGTGGTTTCCGGATCCGAAACGTCAAAACTGCCCTAGTACGTTTAGTTTCAGGCGAGCGAAAAGAGACCGAAGGAGCACTCTGGCCCTTCCCCGGTTTAGCTTCGAGCCAGGGAGTTGTGCGATGCGTGAAGAGTCTACGGGACTTCAGACTCTAGGAAGGTTACGTGTCCTCGCACCGTCTCTCAGCGTAGTAGTGTTCAGGGGAAACTGTACGTTTTCAAGACAGCATGTAATGTCTAGTCGCTGCGTGGCCTAGCGAAAGGCCAGGCAAGTAAGTGTACCCAGAACGGACACCAGGAAAAGAGTGTTGTCGTTGCAGCTCATGCTCTGCACTGAGTGCCACTGGCGTGACACCGAAGACCTGCGAGAGCTGTGTTCCGGAGGTCTCTTGAATGCTTTGGCCAGCTAGCTAGCTGGAGAAAAGGGAGAAGGTTACCTTTCACTCCGCTTGCAGAGTGGTGATCCGGAGGCATTCGAGAGCCTAACGCTGCGCAGTCGCCCAGGATATTGATCCTGTACGCAGTGTTCTTCTACGGGACACGGTGAGGACGCAGTGGCCTTAGGAAAAGCATACTGGAGTTCCTGCGCTACCTGCCCAAGAGGAAATGGAAAACCTCTGCACTCCTCAATTCGTGGATGGAGTAGCTGACGGACACTTGGGACCCTGTGGAGAGGTCTAGCTTTCCCTTTGGCAATGAGGGCTCTGGGATGCCTCCTGCAGGGCACAGGGCACATTCTGTTTCTCTGGCAACGCTCTCTTTTCTCCACAAAGGCCTTCTAGAAGTGAAGACAACACAGGCCGCAACGCCCTTTTCCGCAGGAGACTTGGACGCTGCAAGTATCCTGCCCTCCAGTGGGGAGAACAGTGCTTGTCTCACTAGGTCACCGATACCAAAGTTGCACCCTGCATAGTACATGTGGTTTCTGACAAAGGCAAAGAGTCTCAAGCGGCACCCTGCCCTTCCCTGTTAACACGCCGTACCAAGGCAATTCTGCATGGGACGGGGAGCATAGCGTGACGTCCTTACTGCCTTGGGCTAGGCCTCGCCGTCCGTACACCTTATCCAAAGCTAGTGGGTGCGTCAGGGGAAAAGTGTGCCTTTGCCAGGCTGCTTCGAAAGGCAACTGTCTGCTTGGCGTAGAGAGACAGCAAGCAAGGGTTCACAGTCTAAAGCCTACGGAGAGTGTTTCTCCATTGCCGCCCAGGTTCAGTGCTGGGAACCACTGGCCGTACACCTAACAGACCTGCTGGACCCGTGTTCGGGCGGCCTTTAGAACGCTCGGACATCTAGCCCGCCAACGAAGAAAGCAGGGTGTCGCCTTTCTCTCCGCGTTAAGAGCTATAATCCGGAGGCCCAAGGTCCCTGAAGGTTGTGAGGTCGCCCAGGAAGAGACATTCGGGGTGCAGTGTTCCTCCACGGGAGGTGCCTAGGACGCAGGAGTCCTAGGAGACCTGAAAAGCTCCCTAGCCTGAAGGCACTGCGTGGACTGCGTTTTCATGGGAAACGCTGCATGCCTAATCTCGTGCATGCAATCCATGGGCCTCACGAGGAGCCTGCCTGGCACAGTCGTGTTCCCTTTAGTATTGGCGCCTTTGGGGTGCCTCATGCAAGGAAAGGCAAGCACCGTGTTGCTCTCAGGAAAGCGCCCTTTTCCTAACAGGGCCACTCCAGCATTTAAGGCTGACCGCAGCCCTATATCTCCGGCAGCTTTGAGGCTGAGGCTGTCCTTCATTGCTGAGAATTGCAACAGCTCGCGTGGTTTCCGGATCCGAAACGTCAAAACTGCCCTAGTACGTTTAGTTTCAGGCGAGCGAAAAGAGACCGAAGGAGCACTCTGGCCCTTCCCCGGTTTAGCTTCGAGCCAGGGAGTTGTGCGATGCGTGAAGAGTCTACGGGACTTCAGACTCTAGGAAGGTTACGTGTCCTCGCACCGTCTCTCAGCGTAGTAGTGTTCAGGGGAAACTGTACGTTTTCAAGACAGCATGTAATGTCTAGTCGCTGCGTGGCCTAGCGAAAGGCCAGGCAAGTAAGTGTACCCAGAACGGACACCAGGAAAAGAGTGTTGTCGTTGCAGCTCACGCTCTGCACTGAGTGCCACTGGCGTGACACCGAAGACCTGCGAGAGCTGTGTTCCGGAGGTCTCTTGAATGCTTTGGCCAGCTAGCTAGCTGGAGAAAAGGGAGAAGGTTACCTTTCACTCCGCTTGCAGAGTGGTGATCCGGAGGCATTCGAGAGCCTAACGCTGCGCAGTCGCCCAGGATATTGATCCTGTACGCAGTGTTCTTCTACGGGACACGGTGAGGACGCAGTGGCCTTAGGAAAAGCATACTGGAGTTCCTGCGCTACCTGCCCAAGAGGAAATGGAAAACCTCTGCACTCCTCAATTCGTGGATGGAGTAGCTGACGGACACTTGGGACCCTGTGGAGAGGTCTAGCTTTCCCTTTGGCAATGAGGGCTCTGGGATGCCTCCTGCAGGGCACAGGGCACATTCTGTTTCTCTGGCAACGCTCTCTTTTCTCCACAAAGGCCTTCTAGAAGTGAAGACAACACAGGCCGCAACGCCCTTTTCCGCAGGAGACTTGGACGCTGCAAGTATCCTGCCCTCCAGTGGGGAGAACAGTGCTTGTCTCACTAGGTCACCGATACCAAAGTTGCACCCTGCATAGTACATGTGGTTTCTGACAAAGGCAAAGAGTCTCAAGCGGCACCCTGCCCTTCCCTGTTAACACGCCGTACCAAGGCAATTCTGCATGGGACGGGGAGCATAGCGTGACGTCCTTACTGCCTTGGGCTAGGCCTCGCCGTCCGTACACCTTATCCAAAGCTAGTGGGTGCGTCAGGGGAAAAGTGTGCCTTTGCCAGGCTGCTTCGAAAGGCAACTGTCTGCTTGGCGTAGAGAGACAGCAAGCAAGGGTTCACAGTCTAAAGCCTACGGAGAGTGTTTCTCCATTGCCGCCCAGGTTCAGTGCTGGGAACCACTGGCCGTACACCTAACAGACCTGCTGGACCCGTGTTCGGGCGGCCTTTAGAACGCTCGGACATCTAGCCCGCCAACGAAGAAAGCAGGGTGTCGCCTTTCTCTCCGCGTTAAGAGCTATAATCCGGAGGCCCAAGGTCCCTGAAGGTTGTGAGGTCGCCCAGGAAGAGACATTCGGGGTGCAGTGTTCCTCCACGGGAGGTGCCTAGGACGCAGGAGTCCTAGGAGACCTGAAAAGCTCCCTAGCCTGAAGGCACTGCGTGGACTGCGTTTTCATGGGAAACGCTGCATGCCTAATCTCGTGCATGCAATCCATGGGCCTCACGAGGAGCCTGCCTGGCACAGTCGTGTTCCCTTTAGTATTGGCGCCTTTGGGGTGCCTCATGCAAGGAAAGGCAAGCACCGTGTTGCTCTCAGGAAAGCGCCCTTTTCCTAACAGGGCCACTCCAGCATTTAAGGCTGACCGCAGCCCTATATCTCCGGCAGCTTTGAGGCTGAGGCTGTCCTTCATTGCTGAGAATTGCAACAGCTCGCGTGGTTTCCGGATCCGAAACGTCAAAACTGCCCTAGTACGTTTAGTTTCAGGCGAGCGAAAAGAGACCGAAGGAGCACTCTGGCCCTTCCCCGGTTTAGCTTCGAGCCAGGGAGTTGTGCGATGCGTGAAGAGTCTACGGGACTTCAGACTCTAGGAAGGTTACGTGTCCTCGCACCGTCTCTCAGCGTAGTAGTGTTCAGGGGAAACTGTACGTTTTCAAGACAGCATGTAATGTCTAGTCGCTGCGTGGCCTAGCGAAAGGCCAGGCAAGTAAGTGTACCCAGAACGGACACCAGGAAAAGAGTGTTGTCGTTGCAGCTCACGCTCTGCACTGAGTGCCACTGGCGTGACACCGAAGACCTGCGAGAGCTGTGTTCCGGAGGTCTCTTGAATGCTTTGGCCAGCTAGCTAGCTGGAGAAAAGGGAGAAGGTTACCTTTCACTCCGCTTGCAGAGTGGTGATCCGGAGGCATTCGAGAGCCTAACGCTGCGCAGTCGCCCAGGATATTGATCCTGTACGCAGTGTTCTTCTACGGGACACGGTGAGGACGCAGTGGCCTTAGGAAAAGCATACTGGAGTTCCTGCGCTACCTGCCCAAGAGGAAATGGAAAACCTCTGCACTCCTCAATTCGTGGATGGAGTAGCTGACGGACACTTGGGACCCTGTGGAGAGGTCTAGCTTTCCCTTTGGCAATGAGGGCTCTGGGATGCCTCCTGCAGGGCACAGGGCACATTCTGTTTCTCTGGCAACGCTCTCTTTTCTCCACAAAGGCCTTCTAGAAGTGAAGACAACACAGGCCGCAACGCCCTTTTCCGCAGGAGACTTGGACGCTGCAAGTATCCTGCCCTCCAGTGGGGAGAACAGTGCTTGTCTCACTAGGTCACCGATACCAAAGTTGCACCCTGCATAGTACATGTGGTTTCTGACAAAGGCAAAGAGTCTCAAGCGGCACCCTGCCCTTCCCTGTTAACACGCCGTACCAAGGCAATTCTGCATGGGACGGGGAGCATAGCGTGACGTCCTTACTGCCTTGGGCTAGGCCTCGCCGTCCGTACACCTTATCCAAAGCTAGTGGGTGCGTCAGGGGAAAAGTGTGCCTTTGCCAGGCTGCTTCGAAAGGCAACTGTCTGCTTGGCGTAGAGAGACAGCAAGCAAGGGTTCACAGTCTAAAGCCTACGGAGAGTGTTTCTCCATTGCCGCCCAGGTTCAGTGCTGGGAACCACTGGCCGTACACCTAACAGACCTGCTGGACCCGTGTTCGGGCGGCCTTTAGAACGCTCGGACATCTAGCCCGCCAACGAAGAAAGCAGGGTGTCGCCTTTCTCTCCGCGTTAAGAGCTATAATCCGGAGGCCCAAGGTCCCTGAAGGTTGTGAGGTCGCCCAGGAAGAGACATTCGGGGTGCAGTGTTCCTCCACGGGAGGTGCCTAGGACGCAGGAGTCCTAGGAGACCTGAAAAGCTCCCTAGCCTGAAGGCACTGCGTGGACTGCGTTTTCATGGGAAACGCTGCATGCCTAATCTCGTGCATGCAATCCATGGGCCTCACGAGGAGCCTGCCTGGCACAGTCGTGTTCCCTTTAGTATTGGCGCCTTTGGGGTGCCTCATGCAAGGAAAGGCAAGCACCGTGTTGCTCTCAGGAAAGCGCCCTTTTCCTAACAGGGCCACTCCAGCATTTAAGGCTGACCGCAGCCCTATATCTCCGGCAGCTTTGAGGCTGAGGCTGTCCTTCATTGCTGAGAATTGCAACAGCTCGCGTGGTTTCCGGATCCGAAACGTCAAAACTGCCCTAGTACGTTTAGTTTCAGGCGAGCGAAAAGAGACCGAAGGAGCACTCTGGCCCTTCCCCGGTTTAGCTTCGAGCCAGGGAGTTGTGCGATGCGTGAAGAGTCTACGGGACTTCAGACTCTAGGAAGGTTACGTGTCCTCGCACCGTCTCTCAGCGTAGTAGTGTTCAGGGGAAACTGTACGTTTTCAAGACAGCATGTAATGTCTAGTCGCTGCGTGGCCTAGCGAAAGGCCAGGCAAGTAAGTGTACCCAGAACGGACACCAGGAAAAGAGTGTTGTCGTTGCAGCTCACGCTCTGCACTGAGTGCCACT